>NC_048445.1:18656533-18784864 GCF_004353265.1 Vitis riparia
AAATGTTAGAAATAATTCCTCACAACACTCCCTCACGTCTTTACACTCACACTCGTGTTTCACTCTTAAATTAGTTTTTTCTCGATATTAGTCACACACTCTCTTGCCTTTTTTCACTCGTAGCTTCCTATTTTCAGTTCTGCTTAAACTAATAAACTTGATCAAGAAATTCAACTTGTAGTATCTAAACTAATATCAATGGTAAGAAAATATGACAAAAACACTAAATCAAAGGAAGAGGACAAAAGAAAATAATATTTTGATTTGAGAGAATTGAAACTACACTCAATATTTTTTTTTTTTTTGTTGTTTTCTATTTCTTTTCTAAAGGTTTTTTTTTTTTTTTTTTTTTTTGGAGCTTGGTGCACGATTTTAACCTAGTGCACGTCAAAAAAATAAGAACAAGAAATAAAGAACACAAAAGGAACAAGATAGGATGATAACAGGAAACAAAAGATAAAGGAATAGAAAACTGATTTTAGAACATGTGCTCTGATACCAAATGATGCGAACCTCAATCGACACGATTTGAGACCCAACAAACAGTAATGGAATAATTGCCCAAGAAAACTAAGATACAGATTTTTTATAGAACCTTGACCTAACGTTTATAAGTGAAACGCGAACCAAAAGTATAAGTAACAGACCTTGACCTAATGATTACAATGGAATCACGAACCGAAGGTATAAAGTTTAAACGCCACAAGGAAGAATCCCTGATAAGGTCACAATTCTTGAAGAACCAAAAGAAGAGCAAAGCCTCACATTTTCTGATTGTTTTATTCAATAAAAATTATCCCCTATTACAATGAGTGCATGCTATTTATATGTCATGAAAAAAAACTTACTAAATATTAAAACCCTAAATAAAAGTTGATTTGGTCTGAAATTGGCAGATCCAAAATAGGAAAATAGCTAAAAAATGTACTAAATATTAAAACCCTAAATAAAGGTTGATTTGGTTTGAAATTAGCAGATCCAAAATAGGAAACAACTAAAAAAAAACGTTCTAAATAATAAAAGCCTAAAATTAAGGTAGATTTGGCTTGAATTTAGAAGCTCTAGAATAGGAAATAACTGATATGAAGTTGGAAAGTCAATCAGTCATTAATCCACGCCATAAATCACACCCAATCAAGCTAGATTAGCCCTCAATAGCTTGGATTAAATTTATTACACCTTCATCTTCCTTTAGGCCAAGTTTGGAATGTCCTGCGTTAGAATCGGCCCAAATCTCTTGAATTAGCCCATTAAGTGCTTCTTTGATCTTCTTAGATCTTGCTTTAGTAATAGGTGATTACTACTCAAAATGTGCTATTTGATAGCTTGTAATTAATCCTTTTAAACACTTTTGAGTAGTAGTTAGTGCCTTTTAACCCAATTAACATGTTAAGGCCCCTTTCAATCAATTCTAATCAAATTGTGTAAGTTTTGGTGTTTTTGTTAGTATTTTGATCACCAAAGCATTATGAGAGGAAGTCAACAATCCAATACTTCAAACCGTGTGCAATTTGGAGCTGAAATGAGGAAGTTACAGCCTTTGGAAGATAACTGCTCCAAGCTGAAGGAAGGATTCAGAAAAGTGTTGCGGAATCACCCTTTTGTTGCGAGATATTTCGCAACACTTTTGCACAGTGCTATGGATTTCCCCTGAAGCTTCACGCCGCGATGGAAGCCAAGCATCACAAGATGGAAGTCAACTTTGTGAAGGTGTTGAATCAGCCTATTGCTGCAAAGACATTTCGCAGCCCCTCTTGTGTACTTGCGAAATTTCGCAGACCTCACTTTTCACCTGCGAAGTGGTCCTTAGTGCTTCCCGATATTTGTAACCGACACTTGGAGATATTTTTCATTAGATTTTTGTTGCCTAAATGCCCAAATTCTCCTTGTAAGTCACCAATGATAGGTTTCCTTAGTTTTTAAGTTAGGAATTTGGCAAAAATATCTATGTAATAGTTGTAATTGTAAGTTTGGTTTAAATAGAGCCCGAGGAGCCTGTTCTGAGGGGGATGAACCTTTTGTAAGAGTTTCAAAGGAAGAAATACACAGAGCTTGAGCATGAGCTCTGCTTTACCTTCTCACTTTGATTGTGTTTTTACTTATTTTACTAAGTTATGCACTCTCTGAGGAGTTTTCCCCAGAGAATGAGTAACTAAACCTTTTAGTTCCTTGGAGTTAAGGTTGCCGGGAAAGGTTCCAAGTGCATCAATCAGAAGCTTTGTGGTTTCAGCTATGAATGAAGAGAAAGTGTGTCCCGTGAATGGTTTCTAATGTTTTTAGTTAACTTAAAACACCTTGGAGTCACCTGGGCCAACACTTGGTAAGGCAAGTGATCTCTAACCATGGAGATGCACTAGTTTACCCCTTGCGAGCCTCTGGTAGGTGACTTGAAGGTAGGATTTTCTAGAATAGCCAACACTTGGTAAGCTTTTGGACTCTTAGGAGACATCCATTAGTTACCTCTTGCGAGCTTTTGACGGGTAATCCAAGGTTAAAGATCACCTTGAATGGTAAAGGCTAAGTGAGAGGCTCAAACCATTGCAAGTTGCATCAGTGAGAGAATTAGAGCTGAAATCCAATTGAGGGATGCATTTGTGCCGCACCTGTTAGAGAATTGACTTTAAGTTAATTCTCTAATGTGAGGAAATGAACCAACTGGCCGGAGCTATGCTTTTGCATGAGGAACCTCCCCTGTAAACCTGAATCTCCAAGAAATGCTTTTCTTCTTAAGTAATTTTCATCACTTGTTGTGTTGTTAATCTAGGTCCAAACCTTTTTCAACCAAAGTTTGTGTTTTATTTCTTAAGCTAATCTTGAAATGAAACAACACCAATTCACTTTGAATTGGTATCATTGTCAACTTGAGTACCCTTCCCAGTGGAACGATCCTAGAGCCACTATGCTATAGTAGCTTTTTATTTGCTACCCTAGTTCATGGTGTTATAGGTTAAAAATTTTGTTGATTACTCCCGCCATCAAGGAGCACCAGCTGGACACGAATCAGCTGAGACACCAATTAGGCATGAATCAATAGGCCCAACTAGAACATGCAATGGATCGTTGAATGCTTGTTGATTCTCATCAGATTGTGTACCAAGAGATACTCCCATTGCTAAGGGTGATAAATTCAATTTGCTTCAATGCCTAAATAACGAAATTAATAAGAAAGAGATGGAGAACATCCCTTATGCATCAATAGTTGGGAGTCTCATGTATGCTCAAGTTTGTATGCGTCTAGATATTGTGTACGTAGCTGGTATGCTTGGTAGATATTTAAGTAACCTAAGAATGATTCATTTCAAGACAACAAAACGAGTTGTTCGGTATCTGTAGAGAACAAAAGATTTCATGCTCACATATCAAAGATCCGATCATTTAGAGTTCATAGGGTAGTCTGACTCCGACTTTGTTAGTCCGACTCCAACTTTGTTGGCTACATAGATAGCAGAAGATCCACTTCTGGCTATGTTTTTATTTTGGCTGAAGGAGTTGTCTCATGGAAGAGTGTTAAGCAATCATTTATAGCTACTTCCACCATGGAAGTAGAATTTATAGCTTGTTATGAGGCATCGAACCAAGCAATATGGTTGCGGAATTTTATCACTGGATTGTGTATTATTGATGGCATTGAGAGACCATTAAGGATAAACCGTGATAACAAAGCTAAAGAATTATATTCTAAGAACAACAAAAGCTTGTCAAAATCGAAGCATATTGACTTGAAGTTTCTTGTTGTTAAGGAAAGAGTTTAGAGTTTTTAGGTGTCTATTGAACATACTAGTACAAACTTCATGATTGTGGATCGATGCAACAAAGGTGTACCACCTAAAGTGTTTCATGAGCATGTGGCTCGTATGGGTGTGGTTCATCTTGGTGATATGTTTGTGTAGTGGGAGTTTGTTAATTAATGTTCATTAGTTAATGAGGTGTTTTTCTTATTGAAAACTTTGAAATAAAGTTATATTCTTTCAATTGCAGTTTTGCATAAAGTTTGAAAGTGTGTTGAACTCTTTTGAGTCAGAAAGTTGGACCAATTGGAAATAGGCATGATATGGGATCACATTACATGAAATTTCCAAGCTACACATCCATACTTGATCTATGTCGTTGATTGTATTAATGTGGTGATCATTGATGGGTTTAGTTGCGAAATATGTAACGAAGATCACTTTGATTCTATATTGGTATAATTGAGGGACCATGTTGTTTTGAGATGCTTACAATTAAGAAAGCAAATATTGAGCTCATTTTTGTACTGTTCAATTGTTTAATGACACATGTGTGGAGACCAATTTTATTTTATTTATAATAAGGGGTATAAATAAAGTTATGGTATCCTGTCTAACCGAGAGGAAATAGAAAAATTACTTATTATGCACACCCCATCAATGAGTGATTTGAGGTTGCAATATTCATTTTAAACGTGGAAGACTAGACCCAAGTACATAATCTCAATGGATTCATGTATATCTTCCGATATTATTATCATATAGATTTAGCAATAGATTCTGGTGTATTTATTGTCTAGAGGATTAGTTTCTATAATCATTATGTATGATTTGTGATTCTCCAACAGATATCCCAAGAGATCGTAGCCATAGAAAAGGTTGGTAAATTGTTAACGCCATTAAGCATAGTTCCTCCTTTTGACAATTTTTGTGGAATTTGTGTGGTTGTGTTGATTGCAATGAGAGTTGGTGTTTGAAAAAAAAAAAGATTGGTACTAGCATTGATGACCGTTGAAGGCTCAGATAAGACTAAGTTTTCTGGAGATGCAATGTAGGAGGAAGAAAATTCAAGGAGGAAAAGTAGGAAGGAAAGTCAAGGGGGGAGAGCTTGAAGCTTGAAGAGGATTGAGTTTGCTATCTTAGAGCTATGGGCTCTGATACCATAATAGCAAAGCAATTGAAGAATGAAAAGCTACACTATTTTCATTCATCCAATTACAAGTATATATATATATGCAGAAAACAAACGTGAATGAGGAAAATATGTGATTTGGTTTTATAGTTTAGGAATGTTGACTATTGTACAATAAAATTCAGATGAGAATTAACCCCTACAACCAAGGGTGGAGTGATTCATATTAGAAAATACATTTTTAAAATATTTTAAAATTTAAATTATTTTTATAATTACCATTTTTTATAAATAATTTTATAAAAGGGGGTACATTTGATATCCATTATAGGATGCTAAAACCCGTGCTCTTTCTTATGGTGGTGCTCTTTTGTTCAAGTTCACATTATTTATATTGGTTTGGTGGATGGCAATTTATGTCGAAGTCCACCCTATTTTAGTCTAATGGATGCTAAAGATGCCAAACTTTTGTCTTGCAGGATGATGACATATATTGTTGGAATGTGTTTGGCAATGATTATTAGAAGTGTTTTTAACATTTCTAACACTTCAAAATTTTTATTTTTCACGTATTAGAAATACTAAAAACACTTTTAAAAATTAGTGTCAAATGCACTCTTAGTGCCCTTTTCACTTTCAAAGCTCTATATTTAGTTAAAATAATCTAAGTCATTTTAAATTATCAACTTTTGTCTATTGCGGGATTAGAAAAAAAAACATTAAGCAGTGACATGATATAATTTACTTATATAACTGCGAAAAATTATTGGGCCGTTGAGAAAGTCAATTATGGCTGAAATTTTATGGAATGGGCCACTCCCATTTATTCCATATCTTAAGATTGAATCTTCTTTTTAAAACCCTTAATTCGTGAGTACTTCAAATCTGTTGGGAGTATATAACAGAAAAAAAAATGCTAATGTTGAGAATGAGATATCAAGGAATTTCATTACATGCAACAAACATAAAATCACAATATTATTACTCAAACCCTTCCTTTGAAACCAACCAAAACTGTGTTTGGGGTTTTAAATAATGTCTGGAAATCTAGCTCAGCTGTTCTGCTATTACTAAACATCAACTCCATTTGCTTATTTAATCATATACCTATGCCAACATGGAATATATTAAAGCACTCAGTTTCTAAGAAATATTCTACCTGTATGGCCTCTCTAATGTGTATCCATGTTGGTTACGGGTAAAATTGCTGGGCTCCTTCTCGTCGGCCATTGTTGCATCCTTGTGAATACAGTCGGCAGTTTGCCCATCATCCCTTGCTGAACCCACTCTCACCACTTTCGGACCAGTCCATACAAGCAGCTGCCAAGTGAAAGCAGGAGGTAGATGACATATATCCCAGGTCTCCATGCATCTGGGAACAAGAGTGAAGCCAATGATGCCAGTGAGAGGGAACCGGAAAACACCATGGTAGTACGGAGGACAGCAGCACAGGTAGGAAAGAGATGAAAAGAATGGAAGGTGGACTCGATTCCAAATGACAAGGCAAATACCAGTAAACCATCAATAGTCACCAAGGTCGTCTTGGGAACGGGCTTGAAATACAGAGTTTGACTCATTCTTGGAACTTCAAATTAATGAGGTTGGTGAGCAAGGGAAGTATGAAGCTAAGAAGGGCTAGGATGGCTTTACGGGGGGAGTGGCCATTAGACTTCGTTGTTGTCGGCGGTTGAAGGTAGCGCAGTAAATAGGCATGGTTGTGCTCTGGATATATTCTCAATTTAATTAGACCTGTTGAGCAACAAATTAACAATGAGGACACAGAGATTAGATGACGATTTGGAGAGAAAGATCATAATTAAGGAAATCAATAGAAGAAATTCAATAACAAGAGTTTGAGAGGTTTAACTAACCTCTAATCTCCTCCGGTCCTTCAAGACACCTTCACCCTCAACTTGTCTTTGAGAGTCAACTTCTCTATAAATAACGAAGTATGTTGACTATATTTGCCATCTTCCTTCTTGTAGTGGGTCACAGCAGCAAGCTATGGGGCCTGCCATCTCAGCAGGCTGTATGGGGTGGTGTAACGACTGAAAGCCCTTCTGTTGCGTGCATGGAATAGGTTCTTCTCAGCACTGCTAACGTGCCATCTGTCTATCTGACTTTACTTGAGCTTTAATTTTTTATTTTTTATTTTTTATTTTTTGGTTTTAATGTGGATTAATAAATTAATTAATACCTTATTACATACCAAAAATGAAAAAAAATTATTTTTTTACATTTTTTTTTCTTAATATTTTCTGGCAACCAAACATGGCGTTATAGAAAAAATACTTTAATTAAAAATACTTCAGATAGAAATGGCCTCTCACATGCTCTTACTTCATTCGCTTGTATATCTCTAAGTAGGCAAATGGTCTATGAGAGGATTGGGAAAAACTGTGTTCGCAATATGCAATGGAATTTAACTCAATTTATAGTGTGAGAACTCCCCGGATTTGGACTGATCGATACTGAGGGTTGACTTTAATGGTAATAAAAGTACAAACCTCAATCTTTAGAAAGAAAGTATGTTTATTTTAAAGGTTTCCAAACTCATTTTGTTTGAAGATATTTGATTTTTTTATTATCCGTTTCACTTATGAGGAGATGAAGAAAGGATTAAGGAGTTAAAGTGCAGTGGAAAATGTTTTTATTTTAAATGTTTTTAGGGAAAGTGTCCTTTTTAAAAAATATTTTTGAAAAAAATCATTAATTAAATGATTCTTTAAAAAGAATTAAAAGTGATTTTTCAAAATTTAAAAGTATTTTCTGAATTTTATCAAATGTAAAGTTCTCTTTAAATATATATATATATATATATTTTATACACTAATAGTGGTTTCTTAAAGCACTACCAAATGCATTCTAAATTAATCAAACAAATTTCTTTAATTATTATTTTTTCTTGGTTAAATGCTCATTCGGGAGGTCATCAATTTTAAAAACCAAGTCTTTTGGCTCTGTGTGTAATCAATCCAACATTAGTGTACACTCAATAATTAAAATATCGTATATCGATAGATCTCAAAACGATATTTATCACAGATATAACGACGGTCAACGTGATCAAAGCTCAAAAATGAGTTCTTTTTCCATCGTTGAGGGGACTAGGACCTTGCCCACCACTAGGGCAAGTTTGCCCCTTGATAAATTATTTTGTGTGTGTGTATATATATATATATTAAAAGTTATCATATAAACTGATAGAAGTTGTTACACAGATCAGAAAATACATAGAGTAAGAAAGAAGAAGAATTGTCTTGTTATTCAAGAGTACATCGGTGTGTGTATTTATAAGCTAAGTGAGGTGGTTAGGTGAGTTGGTTTGGGAGTTGTTACACAGTTGCTCAGCTACAACTGTGGGAGAGGAGGTTAGGTTAGGATCTGTTTGGTTATCATCCCCCCTCAAGCTCATAGGCGGAGAGGCGACTGTGAGCTTGCTTCGTAAGCTACAAAATTTGGAAATAGACAGATGTTTGGTTAAAATATCAACAAACTGATCAGTGGACGACACATAGCAGATTTGAAGCTCTTGTCACAACACCTTTTCCCTGATAAAATGCAAGTCTAAGTCGATGTGTTTGGAACGAGAATGAAAGACCCGATTGGCAGCCAGATGAGTTGCACTTTGATTATCACACCATAAGACTGGTGGAGAAGTGGGCAAGCAAAGCTCCTGAAGCAGGGACTAAATCTATACCAGCTCAGTCATGAGAGAGACTAACCCTCAGTATTCAGATTCAGCACTGCTCTTGGAGACTAAGCGTTGTTTGGAGGAGGACCATGAGATGAGATTTGAGCCAAGGAAGACACAATATCCGTTGGTGCTCTAGCAATCATCCGGACAGGAGGCCCAGTCAGCATCACTATATCCCTAAAGCTCCATAGAAGTGGAAGGTTGAAAATAAAGACCAATAGAGATGCTGCCCTTTAAATAACGAAGAATGCGTTTGACAGCCAACTAATGAACATCAGAGGGCTTGGCCATGAATTGACAAGCTTTGTTCATGGAAAAGCAATATCACATCGAGTGAGAGTGACATACTGCAAAGCTCCCACTATACGACGATATTCTGAGGGACTTGGGAGAGGAACACCATCAGACTGAGATAACATGCGTCCAAGGCTGCCAGGTGTAAGGGCTGGTTTAGAAGCCTCCATCTGAGTGCGATAGAGCAAGTCGACAATATATTTTTGTTGTTTGAGATGCAAAACCAAGCCTTACTGTTGAGCTTGAATGCCCAAAAAATATGATAAAGGGCCAAGATCTCTGAGGGCAAATTTGTCATGGAGATAGGAAATGAAGTGGGAAACCAGCTTGGGATTACTACCAGTAACCAAGATATCATCCACGTATACAAGAAGAATAAGAATGTCAAAAGCAGTATGATGAATAAAGAGAGAAGTGTCTGCCCGAAATGACTGAAAGCCATAATAAACCAATACAACCCGAAGCTTCTGAAACCAAGCTCTAGGGGCCTGTTTCAGGCCATAAAGAGCCTTGTGTAATTTGCAAACATAATGAAGATATTGGGGGTGGACAAAACCTTGAGGCTGAGCCATAAAAACCTCCTCTTGAAGGTCCCCATTAAGGAATGCATTCTCCACATCTAATTGACAAACTGGCCATTAAAAGGAAACTGCCAAGGCAAGGATGAGGCATATGGTGCAAGGCTTCACAACTAGACTGAAGGTGTCAAAGTAATCCACTCCTGGAGTCTGGGTGAAGCCTTGAGCGACCAGCCTAGCTTTATGCCTTTCTACTGAGCCATCAGGGAGATATTTTAACTTGTATATCCAACGGCAACCAACAATGTGTGCTGAGGGCAGAGGAGGAACTAGACTCTAGGTGCAGTTGCGAAGAAGGGCCTGATATTCATGTTGCATAGCCTGAACCCAAGGTTCACTCTTAGAGGCATGACTGTAAGTGTGAGGCTCACTTGTTGTCTGCATAAGAAAGCTCTTTTTCTTATGAATTCAGGATTTTGACCTAGTCACCATAGGGTGGGTGTTGAGAGGTGAAGGAGAAAAGGAAGGTGTAGGAGAAGGAGTGGGTGCAAATGGGACCTGAAGTAGTGGTGGAAGAGAATTTGAAGTGGAGGTGCAATCGGGACCTGAAGTATGGACAGGAAATGACACAGTTAGAGGTGAAGATGTAGATAAGAGGGCTGGATTTATTAAGGCAGACATGAGAGGAGTGTGTTGTGGTAAGGGTGAAGGAGCAGGTAATTACTGAAATGGAAAAAATGATTCATGAAAGAGGACATCTTTGGATATGTATAGATGACTAGTGGAGACATCAAGACAAATGTAACTTTTGTGAGCTGAGGCATAGCCAAGAAACACACAAGTAGTAGATCTATAGGAGAGTTTGTGGTGATTATAAGGTCTTAAGGAGGGAAAACACAAGCAGCTGAAAACTCCGAGATGATGATAGTTTGGAAGTTTATGAAAAAGAACTTGTAGAAGAGATTGAAAATGGAGGAGTTTAGCTGGTAGGAGATTGATGAGATAGAGTGTTGTTTCAAAGGCAAATGACCAATACTTGGAAGGTAAGAAGCTTTGAGCCAGAAGGGTCATACCTATTTCAACAAGATGGCGGATTTTCCTTTCTGCCCAACCATTTTGCTGGGGTGTATGTGGACATGAAAACTGGTGAACAATTCCATGAGCTTCAAGGTAAGGTTTAAATGCTATGAATTCCCCACCATTGTGATTGAATGCATTCGATGGTGGAATTTAACTGGCTTTCAATCATTTTGCAAAAGGTAATGAAAGTGGAGAGGGCCTGGTCCTTGGTGGAGAGAAAATAAATCCAAGTATACCTGGAATAATCATCAATGAAAAGAAGAAAATACCATGCACCTAATGTGGAAAGAGAAGGAGTAGGACCCCATAAGTCAGTGTGAAGGTGCCGTCAATATATTCTTCAAAGCCATCAGAGTAAACTACATTTTCCATCGGGGTTTTCCAGAGAATGTAGTTGTTACGGTCAAGTTTGATAGGGAGAGCAAGGTTGAGGGATTGTAAAGAAACGGGGTTGGAGGTTGAAGAAGAAGGCAAATGAAGATCAGAAGAGTGAGTAGATGATGGCATCTTGAAAAAAAAAAAAATCAAGAAAACAAAGCTAGCTCTGATTCCATGATAAAAGTTGTTACACAGATCAGAAAATACACAGAGTAAGAAAGAAGAAGAATTGTCTTGTTATTCAATAGTACATTAGTGTGGGTATTTATAAGCTAGGTGAGGTGGTTAGGTGAGTTGGTTTGGGAGTTGTTACACGGTGGCTCAGTTACAACTGTGGAAGAGGAGGTTAGGTTAGGATCTATTTGGTTATCATAAACAAAATATTAAAAGAATACTTTGAAGAACAAGTTAATTATAATTATTTTCTTCATAGTGTTTTTCATATCATTAATATATTAATTAAATATTAAAAAATTATACACTTATCAACATTTATTTTATAGCCTTTAATACAATAAAATTAAATGTATCATAATTTTAATATTAAATATATTTTAAAATTAGACATATTATAATCAAATATCACAATATTATTATTGAATAATATTTGATATAATTTAATAATCAATGTACACTTATCAAATTTATATTTTTTATTGACACATATAATATTATTATCAAATATGATAAATCATACATATATATATATATATATATATATATATATATATATATATATATATATAGATATATATATCAATTTTTTCAACAAAACAACTTTAAATGTCCATTATATTTTAATTTCGTTTTTAAGATTTTTTTTTTTTTTTTTTTTACATTATTATAAGTTTTTATCAATTTTAGGTCCACTGATATTTTATGTCAAAATATCCATTAATATTTCTCCGATATATCCATAAAATCAAAATACAGATATATCTGTGATTGTCGATACTTTTATCCTTCATAGACTATCCATCTCAATAACAAAGAAGGGCCGGTTGATAGATGAATCTATGTATCCATCTTAAGAATATATGTTATTTTGGTATTCGTTTTTTAAGAACTGCATGTGACCTAACGTATTTATTGTTGTGGATGAAGTTTCTATGTGTTTTTGATCTTATGGCTACTAGAGTTAATAAAATTACCTAAGAGGCATGTCCTCGAACACACCACACACTGGTCCAAATCAATTAACCTACGATATATATATAGCCCAAAGCATTCCCAAGATACAAATCTGAGCCAAAATCCATCTCCAAAATAAGCTCAGGAAAAGCCCATTATGGGCAGTTGATTAGTTTACTACATTTATTACATGACTTGGTTTGATAACACCGACTCCATTGCAACACTGAAAATAATTCGAATGTGCTGGATGACTACTAATATGCAGCTGGTACACGAGAGCTACATCGTGACAGCTGAACCAGAAGGTACAGATCCTTCTAAACATGGAATTGTCTGGGAGGATAGGTAATCAGGTGTAGATATGGAATCAACTATATAAGTCATTTGGCCCAAGATCATCGATAGGTGGACGTTGTCTATGGTGCTCGGTGACTGACTGATAAGCCATGGCTAGTGCGAGAGCCTGCACATAAAGAGAACAAAACAAAACTTCATCAGCTACTATAACTTGATTTTCTTAATTGAAAAAATCAGTGAATAGAGCTCTTATCATCGATCTTACAATGTGATCATGGTTTGGAGGAGCATAAATGCCGGTGGTGATGGTGCTCCTTCGTCGACTACCATCAGGAGGTGGGTTAGATATTTTGGTAAAACCCGTTGGGACAATAACAAGAGGCATACCAACAAGATTGCCTATGCAGACTTTCTCCCAATCAGTTGCATTGCCAATGAAAGCATCGACAGTAAAACTTTCTCTAATTTCCCGAATTAATTTTCCTCGTGCTCTTTGTGCCTGTGAACAATATCACAAATCTTAATCACAATAAAATAGATTAAGATTATAAAACATTATAAATTTTAATCCCAACCCATTTTTAAGTAACAAGTTCATTTGATGATGATGTAATCAGATCTTAGAGAACTAACCTGAACATAGTCTACTGCAGGAATCATGCGTGCACGGCGTAGTTCAACAGGCCATAGGTCTTGAGCCTCATAAAAGTCATCCTCCCCAGATCGCTGCCACTCATCAAAGTGAGCCAACATATCAACGTCCATTGCAAAATTGAGGATTCCTTGAACATGGTTGACAGTGTAATTCAATTTGAAAGGAACCATTTTAACACCCTTTGATTCAAGGATATGAACAACCTGGCAAAGCCATCCCAAGAAGGTTCAAAATATTAAAATATAAACTCTACAAGCAGCATGAACGTGATAAAGTTACTGACCTGGCAAATGTCTGAGTGATCTATCTAATGATAATTTGAACTCAAAAATTTTAATTTTAATACATAGACCCACTCTTACCTCCATCTCAGCATCATCCAGATACCCAACAGTAAGATTTGTGATGTCTACTGAGAAAGGATCATCAAGGGAAATGTCCTTTGAGGAGGGATCATCTGGATCCTTTCCTAGAATGGCATCCAAAATAATTGTGCAATCTACTGCACTTCGACAGAATGGTCCAATCTTATCCTGAACATATATATATTTAGATTCCACAACAAAATAAGGGAAACAAATGTGGCACACATAAAGTGAAGATGATTATGGTGATACCAAGCTTTCTGATATGCTCATTACACCGGTTCGACCAACAGCACCGAAAGTTGGGCGTAATGCAGTCACACCACAAGAAGCAGCAGGGAAGGTTATGGAGCCACATGTTTCCGAGCCAATCGCAAAAGGAACCATGCCTGTGATGGAAAGTAATTTCTTAGTTGGTGCTTTTGTCAGGGGAGGACTTAAACACAAAAAGCAACCAAGAAACCAAGCTAGAAAATCAAATGGGCAGAAATTAAAATTTATAATAGCTCAGCACTAAATTAAGTATACCTGCTGAGGTGGAAGCAGCAGCTGCAGCGGATGAACCAATAGGGTATTCCTCAATATTCCATGGGTTCCTTGTCCTACCTCCAAACCAGATGCCACCATATGCCAGTGATCCAGTGGCAAGCTTTGCAACAAGAACAGCCCCAGCAGACTTCAACCTGTACCAATCAGAGTCACAAATTAGTTGGTCTGAACATGACTGAAAATTTGTCATCAGGTTTCTCCTTTTTGTTTAAAAAGATATATCATCTTTCTGCATGGTCCCTTTCCTTCTATTAAGGATTTGTATTCAGAAAAAGGAGAGAATGGAAAGAATGAAGAAATATTTGTAATACTTCTTGAAAACTGAAGCTTCAATGTCAAGAACTTGATCTTTGAAAGTTTTTGAACCCCAAGTAGTCTTGTACTGGGGTACCGAAATTATATCCTTCAATCCATATGGAATCCCATGAAGGGGACCTGTAACACAACTCAATATCACATTCTGGAATCAAGGGATTTATTGTACCATATATTAATTTCAAATCTTCAACTCTTACTTTGAGATTATGATGAGAAGAAATAGATGGAGGAGGTACCTAAATATATTCCTCGAGCAAGCATTTCATCAGCCTCTTTTGCCTGCTTGTATGCCAATTCTTCAGTGTAAGTGACCACAGCTTCAAGAACATGATTATACCTAGTGGTTCCCCAATGCATATAAGAAATGACTGGCACAGACACATAGGAAACTTTCTTTTTTCTGCTTTATTACCTCTTTAATCTATGAAGAAAAATTCGAGTAAGCTCCTCAGAGGTAATTTGTTTTGTCTTAATGAGTTCCCCCAGTTCAAGAACCTGGTGAACATCAACAATTTCATTGACAAAACACTAACAGAAAAAAAAGGGCGAATAAAATATTTGGTGGTAGGAAAGACTTTCCGTCATGAAGGCAATGTCTTCTTCACTTTCAGGCCTCTGTATTCCAGAAAGGGAAGGATAACTGAATCTTTTTGTTTTGCTTTGCACTTGTTCATTGCCCCACTCAGGATTGAAAACCAAATAAGATGGATCATGTAAACCTCCATTAACAGCAGCAACTAACTTACGATTGGCTCTTGATATAGGGATATTCAGCTCAGTTGCACCCTTCTCAATCTCGGCTATCTAAAAGGAAAAAGAAGATAGAGTAATTATATGAGATAAAACTTGGATGATACAATCCAGAGTTAATGGATCATAAATAGTCTAAATTACAAGTTCATCAAAATCACCTTAGCATCATTGAAGAAGTCGGCATCAAATATTGCAAATGCACATTTAAGTGGTGAGACTTCATTAATCTTTTCCGAGCATTCACCATTGTTTTTAGGGCTGTTCTCCCCACTGTCCTGATCGAAGAACACAAGAATGTTTGCTTGAGAGTAGAAATTAAAGAAACAATGGAATAACAAAGAAATGGACTAACTCTTCTCTGTTCTAAATTTTTGTTGGGTAGACAACATTTCCAAAATTTTCTTAAAAGGGGGGAAAATGAGAAGGTTGGGAAATTGGCTTCCTTTTTAAGCATTTTCCCCTTTTGCCCTAAAACTCTCTGAGGAGCAAAGGGGAAAGTATATGACCAATCAAAGTTCCCGTCACTATCTAAGGTGGTGCTTGGCTATCATTCTATAATTAATTTTCTTGCTTTTCGTAGCTAAAATCAAAATGCTAATTTCCAAAGAAAGAAAAACTTGTTCCGAACTGCTAACCATTTCAGAGGAGGACAAGAACCACCTCCTCCTTATCCCCAGTTCCTGAAGCTAAATGGTGGGTTTTGTATAAACATTGGCTGTCGTTTCATATTCATAATAGTTTCAGTAAACGAGTATCATTTATCAAGTTCATTTGCATGTAGAGCCTCCAAATGATTGTTCACAAGCTCTAAACGTATAGAGTGAAATCTGAAATTTCTATCACAGCAGGGACGAAACAGACCCACTCTTGGATGTTTTCTGATACATTAATTAATGGATGATAGAAATGGAGAAAGAGAGAGTTACCATAATTGTTCCAGTCCCGGCGAGAAGACGGTTGGATGAGATGAGAAAGAGGAGGCAAAAATAATAAAGCAAACGTATCCATGGGAGTGAGAGTGAGGTGGGAAGAAGGATGCCCCACAACATGACTGCCGCCTTGTCACACCCTTTACTTCCTTGTCTTCTTCCTTGGAGATCTAACAGATATCTGCAGTTTTATTGATGGAGATGCGGCTCCCTGCTTTATTGCAACCCACTTTCCCAAGCCGTTGACTCAGGGTTTTATCGAGCCTGAAAGTTTTTGCAGAACTTTTACCCTTTCACATTTAAAATTCCTACAATACCTTTTTTTTTTCTATATTTTTTTGTTATTTAATATTTATTATTCTTTTTTCAAAATTTTTTAAATAATTTAGCCCGTATAATCCAGTGCTTATTTTTTTAGATCATAAAATAATAAAAACTCTTTAAGGCTTACACTAAAAAAAAAAAGGTAATAATTTTAAAAATTATTTAAAAATTTTGAAATACTACAAAATTTTTATTACCTCAAAATTAAAAATTTTTTAAAGTAAATTTTAAAAATATAAATTTAATCTATTCTTTTTGGATAGTGTATTCTATTTTTATCTAACATTATTAATTTTAGAAGTATAAAACCACCACTTAAAAAGTTTTGGTAAAATTTAATACTTATTAATTAAATTATATTTAATTTGTTAAATTAAATTTATTACTTAATTTTACTTGAAGTATTAAAATTGTTTGATAAAATTAATTTAAAATTTATTTTAAATTATCAAATTGATATATTTATCCTTATAAATTATAATTTGGACAAAAAAAAAATCAAGTAATAATGAAGATCATGAAGTAACAAAAAAAAAAATTGTTGAAGTAATCAAGACAAATAATAGTAAAAAAGTAAAAAAAATAAATAAATAAAAATATGGAATAAAGAATAAATTAATTATTTTTACTTATTATTTAAAATTGTTTTTGACTTTAAGTCAAACCATTAAGTTATTTTACCAAACAAACTTAATTTACTTATTAACTCAAATTAAGTTATTAAATCACTTCAAGTTATTAAATTAGGTTACCAAACACCAATTTATTTTACTTAGTCTACTATTTCTATATTTATCTAAATTTTCTATTTTTTTCTATAATATATATTTGTGGACCCCGCATTTCGGCTCATGCGTTTCCCACTCGATGACGAGCTCGATTTTAATTTGAAAAATGATCTTTTATTGATTAAGAAAATGACTTAGAGTCGCCACTTATTTTTGTTTTATTTTTAAAAGGTAAACAAAATAAGAAAGAAAACCCTAAGTGCGACTCCTTATTTTGGAAAAGGTGATCTACGAAAAACCGGATCGGGCTCGAGGGTCAGGTTACTTATCGGGAAGGTACGGTAAAGACCATAGCACCCCTCTAAGTCCCTAAAGTTGGGTCTCTACTAATAAAATGAAGGTGACGTGACAATTGATGAGTAAATCAATGAATATCTTGAATGATTATGCACACATAAGAATCGAGATATGCATAGACAACGATTAGAGGGAAAATGGATACATACTTGGGCAACGAGCCACCATGCGCTATCAATAGAGAGGGTTAGTGCACTATATAGAGCACGAAACATATCACATGCATCACTAAACAGGAATTAAAATTGTTCGAAGGAAAACTGGATTTTTAAAATTCATTTGAGAATCGAAATCTTAGAGATTATTTGAAAATGGGATTCTTAGGGATTAAATGTAAGAATGAGAACTTTTAGAAATTAAATTTGAAAGAAAATTGGGATTTTGAAGAATTATTTGAAAGTTCGGGATTTTTTAAGAAAAATTAAGTTACGAAAATTGGGATTATGGGAGTTAAATTTCGAAAGGGATCAGAATCGTAAGTTATTTGAGACGTAGAAATTATGAAAGTTGATGTATAAAAATTGAAAATCTTAGAAATCATTCGAAGGCAGAATTTATAGAAATAATGGATAAGATGATAATGATAATGATAATAATAAGTAGTGGGATAAATACGGGAATTGGAGCATGGGAAACTGAAAATTAGGTTCTGAAATAGGACACTTGGAATTTTAGATAGCTAAATTTAGAAATCGGAATTTTGAAGAATTAGACTTTAATGATTGAGACTTTTAAGAGAAATAAATGGGTAAATATGGAATAATGTTATTAGTTAATCAAAACGATATTTGGACGGATGAATAGTGAATAGTGGGATTTTGAAAATTAAGTTTGGAAGTCGGATCTTTGAACAAATGGACTCTAATTATTGGGATTTTTAGAAGAAAGAAACAAGTAAATGTGGAATTTATAACAATGATAACAAAGATGATATTTGAATGAATAAAAGTGAATGGTGGAATTTTTGAGTCTTAAGGTTAAATTTGGAAGTCCGGTTTTGAAGAATTGAATTTTAATGATTGAAATAAATAAATAAATAAGTATGAAATAATGATACTAATTAGCAAAAATAATGTTTAAACAAGTAAAAAAGGAATAGTGGAATTTTTCTAATTAAGAATTTGAATTAGGGCGTTGGGTTTTTAAAGGATATGACTTTGAATAAATAGGTAGGTATGAAATTATAATACTAATTAACAATAATAGTATTTAGGCGAATAAAGATGGATAGTAGAATTTTTGGGATTGAAGTTTTAATTAAGGCATGGGGTTTTCGGAAGATTGGACTTTGAATAGACATGGAATAATGATTCTAATTGACGAGGATAAAATTTAGACGAACTGTAGAATTTTTAGGATTTGAAAAATTGAGTTAAGACAAGAGATTTTTGGAAGAACTAGGTTTTAAATAAATAGACGGATATGAGATAATAATCCTAATTGATGAAAATAAGATTTAAACGAATTACTGAGAAACTAAATTAAGATAGGGGATTTTTTTAAGGATTAGATTTTAAATAACTAAATAAACATGGGATAATAATTCGATTTATGAAAATGTGATTTAAGCAAGTATTTGAAGAATTAAATTAAAAACATGGGATTCTTGAAGGATTAGGCTAGATAAATGAATGAATGTATAGGATGATAATTTCCAATTGATGAACATAAGATTTAACAAGCATTTGAAGAATTAAATTATGACATGGGATTTTCTTAATGGATTAGAATTCGAACAACTGATAATACGGGATGATGATTCGATTTATGAAAATAAGATTTAAACAAGTATTTGAATAATTAAATTAGAGCATGAGATTTTTGAAGGATTGGTATAAATAAAATAGGTGAATGTATAGGATAATAATTCCCATTGATGAACATAAGGTTTAAACGAGCATTTGAAGAATTAAAGTATGACATGGGATTTTCTTAATGGATTAGAATTCGAACAACTAATAATACGAGATGATGATTTGATTTATGAAAATGAGATTTAAACAAGTATTTGAAGAATTAAATTAAAGCATGAGATTTTTGAAGGATTGGTATAAATAAAATAGGAGAATATAAGATAATAATTGTAGTTGATAAATATGAGATTTAAAAGAGCATTTGAAGAATTAAATTATGACATGGGATTTTCTTAATGGATTAGAATTCGAATAACTAATAACACGGGATGATGATTTGATTTATGAAAATGAGATTTAAACAAGTATTTGAAGAATTAAATTAAAGCATGAGATTTTTGAAGGATTGGTATAAATAAAATAGGAGAATATAAGATAATAATTGTAGTTGATAAATATGAGATTTAAAAGAGCATTTGAAGAATTAAATTATGACATGAGATTTTCTTAATGGATTAGAATTCGAATAACTAATAATACGGGATGATGATTTGATTTATGAAAATGAGATTTAAACAAGTATTTGAAGAATTAAATTAAAACATGAGATTTTTGAAGGATTGGTATAAATAAAATAGGAGAATATAAGATAATAATTGTAGTTGATAAATATGAGATTTAAAAGAGCATTTGAAGAATTAAATTATGACATGGGATTTTCTTAATGGATTAGAATTCGAATAACTAATAATATGGGATGATGATTTGATTTATGAAAATGAGATTTAAACAAGTATTTGAAGAATTAAATTAAAGCATGAGATTTTTGAAGGATTGGTATAAATAAAATAGGAGAATATAAGATAATAATTGTAGTTGATAAATATGAGATTTAAAAGAGCACTTGAAGAATTAAATTCAAACATGTGATTTTGATTTTCTTTTATAGATTGGACTTTGAATAAATAATAAATACGGGAATAATAATTGGAATTATGAAAATATGATTTAAGCAAGTATTTAAAAAAATTAAATGAAAACTTAGAATCTTTTTAAGGATTGGCACAGAGCCTTTCATCCACACGAATTGGGCCTGGGCTCCAACTCAAGCCCAAGTCCAATGTCTTCATGGGGCAAACCTAATACAATTATCTATCACAAACTCAAGCCCAAGTCCAAAGATGTCAAATGGGCAAGCCCAAGGCACCCAATGCCTTCACAAACTTGGGCCTCTCATCTGAGTCCAGCCCACTAAAGCCCAAGTCCATTCTCCTCTCTCTTTAGACCATTTAATCATACGTTCCTCTCCACTTCAGGCGACGACGACGAAGGAACTGGAGATGAGAGGCTTCGCCAGGGGCCCCTGAAGCTGGTCCAAACTGTCGGCGCTTCGTGCCGCGCCACCGTGTCGCGCTGCTCCCTCCGTCGTCGAACACGTCTAGTCGCAACGGCCTGGTGACGGTGTGGAGCCTGTTGCTGCAGCCTTTACAGGTGCGCGAGGGGCTTCCTCTTCCGGCTAACGTCGACGACGACATTCGAGAGAGAGGTCGTCCTTATCCTAGTGGTACGCCGGTTGGTGGTGTCCAAAGGAAGGTGGTAAACACGGGAGGGTAGAAAGGTGGCGAGTTCATGTGAGGTGAGTCGTTGGCGGTGAGAGTAAAGGATGGGAAGACGAGTGGCGAGGTGTTGGGATGGTGATTCGATTTCATGGAGAATGGGAAGCAAATTGGTGAGAGAAAACATGACGAGATCGGTAATGGAGGGTGGTGAGGCAATGACTACCGAACCGGCTGCATGGCAATATCCCCCACGGATCTTGATGGGGAGTTCCCTCAGAAAACACTCCCATCCAGGCTGCATACTCAAACAAGATGTCCAACATCCCAAAAGAAACGCCAGAAACAAAAGGAGAGAATAAAGAAAGAAGAAAGAAAACAAAGCATGCGCGAGAAGAGATAAAAAAAAACCATCAAACTTGACTCCGTTTCCTGCAGATCAGAAAGAAAAAAAATTTATCAAAAGGAAGATGAAAGACAATGAGGTTTGTACCTGTAGGTGGCCTCTCTACCAGCAAGACCAGCCAGACTTCCTGTTTTTTTTTTCCCCTCCCCTTTTTCTTACTGCTAATCCCTTCCCCTTAGTTGTCTTTCCTTTCCCGCACTTTTTTTTTCCTACAACCCTCACCCACTCTCTACTCCTTGTCTAATCTAGTCGCCCCCATCACCTTAATTCCCAGGGTGGTCAGAAGGGTAATCATGATAGAAAAAAATCACCCCAAAAACTCCTCCTCGGGAGGGGGTCTACAATATTGTTCCTTTTTTTTATATAAATATTTAAATAACCCATTCACTAAACCTTGTTTTCTATATTTCTTATTTCTTTGCATACACTTTTATAAAAAAATAATAATAATTTATTTACCACAAATTCATATTATATTCCTTAGATTCTTTTTCCTTTTTTCCTTATTCTTTAATATATATTATTCTTTTTTATAAAAAATATTAAATAATTATTTATTAAAAATTTCTATTTTCCCCATATTTCGTTAGTCTTTAATATATATTTTCATAAATTGTATTAAAAAATATTAATTTATTTACTAAAAATCCCTAATATTTTCCTTGTATCTTTCACATTTTCACAACCTTTTTTCTATTTCTTTATTCTTTAATATATTTACTTTGGTATTAGTCCCTTGATTTTTCTACACCATCAGTCTTGTATAACATGAGATTAAGAATATGGATAAATATTGGTTAAGGAGTTAAGGGCTCATTTGAGTATGTTTCATGATGTTTGTTTTCAAATATTGTGTTTAAATTAAAGAACAAAAAACTGTTATATATATATAATTTTATAAAAACATGGGTGTTTGGCAAATTGTTTTTAAAAATAAAAAATAAAAACTTGTTTGGATAAGTTATCATTAAAAATATTTTTTTTATTTTGTAAAAATATAATACATTTAATATATATATTTGTGGACCCCGCATTTCGTGCTCATGCGTTTTCCACTCGATGGCGAGCTCGATTTTTATTTGAAAAAATTGATTTTATTTATTGTTTGAAAATGACTTGGAGTCGCCACTTATTTTTGTTTTATTTTTAAAGGGTAAACAAAATAAGAAAGAAAAACCCTAAGTGTGACTCCTTATTTTGGAAAAGGTGGTCTATGAAAAACCGGATCGGGTTCGGGGGTCAGGTTACTTATCGGGAAGGTACGATAAAGACCGTAGCACCTCTCTAAGTCCCTAAAATCGGGTCTCTACTAATAAAATGAAGCTAATATGACAATCAATGAGAAAAATCAACGGATACCCAAAACGATCATGCACGTGTGAGAATCAATACATGTATATAGAGTGATCAGAGTTAGAATAGGTGCGTACCTGGGCAACGAGCCGTTATGCGCTATCAAGAGAGAATGTTAGTGCTCAATCAAGGAATAATAGCATGCATGTCAGAGAGCAGGATAAATCAATCATGTATGATAATCAAGTCAATCAGTCAGTCAATCAATCAATCAATCACGTATGTGGGGCCCCCACCAAAGCCCGATTCATTTTGAGTGAATAAATTTCGTAAATTCTATCACTAAGAATCACGAAAATAAATTCACATTTATTTTAAAACATCTTAAAAATCAAAGAAGATTCGAAAGTGGCTTGCCAGAAAGAAAAAATGGCAGCAAAATTTATTAAAAGTCGGATTTTTGGGATTTGAAAACCCTAAAGATGAAAATTTTAAGAAATAAAATTATTTGAAGAATTTAGAAATTGGAAAAAATATTTTAAAATTTGAACTTGGAGGGTTCTTTTATGATCGAAGATGGTGAAAAATGATAAAATAAAATAAATAAATAAATATAAAATAACATGAAATAAAATATAAAATAAAAATAATTAAGTAAAATACATAAATAAATAGGTAAAATAAGAAAGAAAGAAAGAGAGGACGTGTGGCTATGCAGTCCATGCAAGAGTGGGTCTCCCAGAGGTGCAACTGTATAAAACTGTAAGATAACCATGGAGAGACCAACCACAAACTTTTCAATGAGACCCTCTTTTCTGACACAGCCTTTAGTTCCTCCATCAAAGAATTAAACTCAATGTCTATGTCCTTCAAATTGTCCCTAAGTTGCTTGATTTTGGCCACGACAACTTGCTTCTCCTTCCTCAATTGATATGATTTCATTGAAGTTTTTGGTATTGGGAATGCCGAGGCAACGCATACCATGTTGACGGTACCATTCCTTAAAATACCGTCCAAAAGCCCTATGCTCCCAGTAACTATGATTCCCACATAAATCACACTTGAATTCCTGTCCAAGTATGGCTCAATAATTGTCAGGAACTTAAAGGTGGAAGATGCTTTTCTCTGCAAATTTAGGGATGGGGTCTTTAAAATTTCAACAAGGTGAGTAGTGACGGCAGAGCCTATGACAACCTTCCCTGTAATTGATTTTGATGCAGCTGTCACGTCCAGTTTAATGATGCCAGAAGAAACTCCATTTCTCCTACCCGTTGTCCCCCTTTGCTTGGCACCTTCAAAACATAGTTGACACCTGCATAAAGACCCAAAATCCCGTCTCTCTCAAGGATTCCCAACAGCACCTGCCAGGATCTCCCCTTTGCACCAGCTTGCATTCTCTGTGTAATCAACTCCTTGGACACCGAATTCCATCTAGCAATGCTCCCCATGTGCTATTTGCCGTGAAGAACTACTTCCCTTCAACCAATTCTGCATTAATTTCTAAATCCCCAATTAACTACCTTCTAAACAATGCTTCAACTCCTCTACATCCCGCTGTTCTGCCATGAAACAACTGTATCTGCAAGCCTAGCTTTCACAACTCCCCATCTGAACGCTGCTCCAACTCATCTACATCGTCATCACGATGATCGAGCTCTTCATCTGGTGAGGGGTTCGATTTCTTCGGATTTGGCCAGTAGTAGCTGCAGCTGTGACTGCATTGAAGCTGGAGCACTCAGGAAATTCGATTCCGACGAGGTGAGATCCATTCTTGGATTCGTGATCATGGATTCCGGCGACGCCGCAGATTGTGGATGCACCGCTTGGCATTGCAATGCTAACCTCAGCACCATTTGATAGACCAATATCCACCTCGACTGTAGGATTGCCACGACTGTCGAAGATCTGCCTCGCCTTCATGAACTGGATGGTGACCATGTTGAGCTTAGATCTGCTTTCGGAATCTGGAGGAAATAAAGAGAGCCTAGAAGGTTTCATTGTGTCATCCGGGTGCTTGGCATCTAAGTATATTGAAAATGCCCAGAAGATCCCTTGAAATGTGAACTTTTCGTGAATGATAGAAGCTAATAGAAAGCACGCAGCTGCTAGGAAATGATGGCGAAAGATGTCCCGCCAAAAAGCACACCAACATAGGACCTCTTCACGGTTCTGTGCATCTTCATGCACCACGCAATCATTAGAGAGCTCCCAATGAATATCAACTTCATCACAGTGTTATGAACTGAGATGAAGTCCATGAACAGATCCAAATACCGAGTCAGAAGCACAAGCACGCAGAGCTCTCGAGTTTTGAGTGAAATCCCGTCAGTTCCTTAACATGTTCAGTCCTGGAAATGGCAGTATAGAGACTATCGTTTGCACAGCTAGTATTGATGCCATAGAAACTGCCACTGCTGAGAAGATTAGGCGCGTAATGGTAAAGAACAGAGAATCTGCTGCCAAGAAGATTATTGACATTGTCACCGCCTCGGGCTCATGAAGAAGCTATGATCGGCTTGCATGACCCAAAAGCAACTAAGAAAGCCAAGGATAAGTGATGTGTAGCCGGAATCTGGGTGTTGCCATTTAATAAGAACACCCACTGAGCATCTTTTCTACACACAAATGGGATATCAACGGATCCTGAATGGTGTCATTAAGCCAAACTGAGCCTCTCTTGAACCTCACACAACCCCAAGTAAGGACTTCTTGAATCCCAAAAGTTGTTGGTACCTCATGCGGACATTTTCCGATTCAGATTCTATAGCTTCCAATATCCTCTTCATCTGAGCTCTCCCAGAAACACTCCGATCAAAACAACTAGACCAAACATGATACCCAACTTTCGACAAAATCACCAAAAACAGAGAGGAGGGTGAAGAAAAACAGAGCACGATGGGAAGGGATAAGATGAACTCATACAAGCCACATCTCATGTTTGAAATAATGGGCTCAGATGATGGTGAGTGAAAGCAAATGAGCATCCAACAAGAATCAAAGCATTCACAGATATATCATGGGGAAAAAGGAAATAAGGACAAAATGATCTTAAAACAAGAACCATAAAAAAAAATAATATATATATATATATATATGAACATACTCACTGGTAATCCCCAAATATCCCCCAAGAATGAATAGAAAAAGAGAAGAAAAGCCTACTTGAGAGTGATTTTCTCCAACCAGATCGATAGGAACTCAGTAAAACCCTCTTCTCCTTCCTTCTTAGATCTCTACCTCACTCTGTTTGTAGCCGTCTCCCTCTCTCTGCAGCTCCAGGAATCTCTTTTTTTCCTCCATCTTTCCAGGCAGCACCCCCCCTAAAATATCTCAAGGCAGCACGTCCCAAAAAGCAACCACCTCCCGTCTGCCAGAGAACCTCTTGCACCCATAACGACTTCCAGATTCCCATGCAACGTGTCTCATTTCCATTCGCACCTCTAGCCCACTATTTGATTCTATGACCACCAACCATGAGGCGACATGTGGCCCTATGGGACTGTGACACTTGGCAAAACAGGTTGCCTGAGATATGAGGCCCCAAACGGGGGTCTACAATATTAAATGATACATATAATATTAATTAAATGTTGCACAAATTAAAAAATAAATAGATTTTAGTAAAACGTGAATAAAAAATTATAATTTTTTCTACAAAAATTATTTTAATATATGCTAAAAGAATATGGATATTAACTCTTCATAGAAACATAATTGATTTCTTTTTTTTTTTTTAAATGAATAATAATAATAATAATAATGAATAATATTTTATTTAAAATAAATTACAAATAAAGTTGAATTTTTTAACATGTAAATGAGTCAAATTTTTTATTACATGTACACATTTAGTACTCAATTAAGAATACAATATTAAAGAATGTTTCAATTTAAAATTTGTTCACCTAGTGAGAAAATTAAGAAAATATAATTGTGTATATAAGAGAAACAGTAAAGTCATGACATGATATATCAGTTTTATCCATTATTTTTTTGTAGTGATTAGATCCATATTTTGAGTTCAAACTTATTTAAAAAAATTTTTAAGCCCATTAATAAATTCAACATGAAGTGCCGCTTAATTTGAAATTCATTTTTTTAGAGAGAAAATTATAAAAATATAATAATGTGCAAAAAAATAATTGAGTTATTATGAACCAATTTTTATTTATAATTTTTTATATTAATGAGCTCAATATTTGAATTTCAAATTATTTTTAAAAATTATTATACTCATTAACAAATCAATGCATTATGTCTTTTTATTTATCTAGTTAAAAAAAAAGTTTTATGTATAAGAGAAACAGCATAGTTATTAAAAACCAAATTTTGTCTATAAATATATGGTATTAATTAGATAATTATTTGAGTATCAACAACATATTATGTTTTGTTTTATTTGAAATTTATTTGCTTAGTGAAAAAATTGAAAGAATATGATGATTTTATATAGAAAAGAAACGATAGAGTTGTTCAAGACCAAAAACTTTATTTACTTTTTATGATTTTTCTTTTATTTCCTCTACTTTTTCTTTTTGTACATAAAATCTAGTGAAAGCAACTTATAATTGTTATCTAAAAAGGATTTTATATTTCACTTTGTATTTTTTAAAAAAAAACTTGAAATAGAGGGCAACGACTTAATATAGTCTTATGAATTTTTCAAAATAGTTTTTTGTTTTTAAAAATAGAAAATTATTTTTTAATTACATGCCCAAACGGGCTTTTAAGGGTCTATTTTGGAACTTTTTTTAAAATTATTCTCAAAAAATAGTTCATACTTTTTTTTTTTTTTTTTTTTTTTTTTTTTTTTTTTTTTTTTTTTTTTTTTTTTTTTTTACGGTAAAAGGCTAACTTGAAATATTTACCATTAGTTTTTAATGTTTCCAAATATTTTTTTAAAATAAATTTTATATGTAGTACTTTATTTTTAATTATTATTTATATTTATCTCATTATTTTTTAAAAACAACCCTCATCAAATAAATGAAGACAACAAAAAATATGTTAAAATAAAATATGCTTTCATTAATAGTAACAGAAGACCTTATTTTCTGTTTTCATTCCCAAACATGTTTTTTATTTTTATTTTTATATTATTAAAAATAGTTCTAAACCTAGCGCCAAAGAAAAGAAAACCCATGTTTTTTAAACATGTTTTTCTATTTTTCGTTATTAAAAATTACCGAACGACCTTAGTATCAAAGAAAAAAAAAACTGTGTTTTTAGGTGAAGATTTAGAATGATAATTTACTTTTTGTGTACATTTTAAAATAATTAAGTTTGATTATTTGGAATTCATTTTAAATGTTCAATTAATGTTTATGTTAATTAATTGAGACTGGATTGACTAAGTAATTATAAAAAGCAAAATAAACAACTTTTATGGTAGGATAATTTTTTATTTTAGATCTCTAATTTAGATCCTTTTCTTAATACTTTACCTCTTACAATTAAATAAAATAAAATAAATAAATAATCATTGTCCTGACTATTTTTAACTTTTTGTTGGAAAATTTTCTTTCACATTTCTTATTAAAAAAAATTAAAATTTGAAAACACCTTTTAGAAAACCGTTTTTCACTTAGATTAATTTTTTAAAAAAATATTTCAATTTTCTAGAAAATGGAAAGAACAAAGAAATGCTCGTTTATGTTTGAAACTTGTTTTCTATTATTATTATTTTTCAAATAGCAGATAACTAGTGTTTAGATTAATAATATTTTTAGATGTCAAATTGAATTCATCTTCATTTATGATTTTTAATTCAATTTTTTAAAATAAGACATGTAGGGACCCTTCCCCCTGATGACATGTGGCGTGCATCTCTATCCGGAGCAACTCCATTCTGACTCCCCCAAGAGGACACGCGGCGCGCTCCCCTATCCGGACTCCCTCAGGGAGAAGCACACGGTACTCGCGAACATCACATCTGGACGATAGCATATCTTATACGGATATGTTGTCCGAATCATTGACTAAAGTGAGCATGCCTTGCTACGTCATTCCGACAGCCTGACACAGCCCACGTTCCGCCGCCTGCAGAGCGAAATGACAGGAATGATGGCAAGTCACCTCCCACGATCTCTGACAGCCGCCCGTAGGGTGATGATGACCCTGCCACCACCTAGAGGCATCATTACGAGCCAAAAAGTCTTCCCACCATTAAAGAGGAAGGCAGAGCTTCTGACACTATATAAAAAGGCCTTCACACAAGGAGGAAGGTAAGCTTGCTATCCCTGAAAAAGCCCACTGCTTAATCTCTCTAGCCATGGCTAACAAAACCATCGGAAGGTGTGTCCGGACACCCTGTCCGGACATCTTTTGCAGGGACAACTGAACCAAAACTCAATCTTGGTTGAAAGCGTGCGTCCATTTGGCAGCTACGTGGATCACTGGGACGCAAGGCCTCAACATTGGCGCCGTCTGTGGGAAGTTCGCTGATTCAGTCGCCGGCAAAGATGGCCACACCTTCTAGAAGCCGCTTGTCTGCTAGGGAAGAGGAAGATTATCCCGAATGGCGCCAAGCCATTGAGAGAAGATAGTTGGAAAGCGAACGACAAATGCAGGCTCTCCTCCAGGAGACAACAAGATTGAGAGAAGAAAACACTGTGTTGCGCATCCAGGCTTCATCGACGGGGCCTCCTCGTCGTCAGCGTTCAAGAGGCCAGGTAGCAAACTCAAGGCCTGACCCAGAGTCAATATACCCTGGGATAGCAGGAGCAATCCTTGAAACATGCAACGTTAGGCCACATGAGTGACACACGCCCATGCACCAAGCTCCCTAGGAGGAAAGCTCAACTCTACTCATCTCTCAGCAAAGAGACAATGTGACAAAAGACCCTAGTTGTCGGGCGCGATGCGAGCGAGACTAGGCCCACAGGAGCCTGGGAGGCCAAGGCCGCCAGTAGCCACATCCTAGGGAGCGCACCCTGACCCTATGGTCACCCCTATGGTGCAGAACGTTCCTCCGCACCAAGCGGTACGACAAGCTGGGAGAAACCTTCCAAACGAGCCACCCAGTGGCTCCATCAGCAAAAGGCTGGACGACATGCTCTCCACGCCTTTTTGCTCTCATATTATTCATTACGACCCCCCAAGGGGATTTCTCGTGCCTAAATTCTCCACTTATGATGGGTCCAGCGACCCCTTCGACCATATCATGCATTATCGACAACTCATGACTCTAGATATAGGAAACGACACGCTACTATGCAAAGTATTCCCCGCCAGCCTACAAGGGCAAGCCTTCTCATGGTTTCACCGTCTACCTCCCAACTCTGTTGATAATTTCAGGGACCTGTCAGAAGCCTTCGTGGGATAATACTTATGCTCCGCTCGGCAAAAACAGAACATCAGCACTCTGCAAAACATAAAAATGCAGGAGAACGAGTTTTTAAGGGAATTTGTGAAGCGGTTTGGTCAGGTCGTGATACAAGTAGAGGCTTACAGCATGGATGCTGTCCTGCAGATCTTCAAGCGAAGCATCTGTCCAGGCACCCCATTCTTCGAATCACTGGCTAAGAAGCCTCCTACGACGATGGACGACTTGTTCCGGCATGCAAGCAAATACTCAATGCTCGAAGATGATGCGCGAGCAGCCACCCAACAAATCTTGGTTGCCAGACAGGCATCCAGAAGTGGTGTAGAAAGAAGTGCCAAACTTTCGGACCGGCCAAGGCCGTCCGGTCGAAGGCAGAAAGAACAAAGCTGCCCGGAACTGCCGCCCCTCACACCCCTTTCCATATCCTATGAGAATCTTCTCCCTATGATCCAAGACATGTCTGACTTCAGGTGGCCCGGACCCCTCAGAACAGACCCATCCAAAAGGGATCATAGTAAAAAATGTGCCTACCATAAGGAGCATGGTCACACAACGGAGACGTGCAGGAGCCTCCATTATTTGGTTGAAAAGCTGATAAGGGCGGGACATTTGAAGCAATACCTCCACTCAGATGCCAGAGGTAGAGACGCTTCCCGAAATCACAACTCTGGAACCCCTAGGGTTCCAACCGCCCTAAAAGCCATTATAAACTATATCAATGGAGGCCCATTGGATGAGGAATATGACTCAAAACGGAAGAGACAGAGGCTGTTGAGGGCAGCATCGGTGTGTGAGCGCGTAAACTCCATAGGACCTGGGATAATTGGGGAGGGCCCTCACCCCATAAATGGGACAATCATTTTCCCACCAGTAGACCCCACACGGATATTGCAGCCGCACCGCGACGCCCTTATCCTATCCCTGGAGATGGGAGACTTCGATGTGAGACGCATCCTGATTGACCCAGGTAGCTCGACCGATCTTGTACAAGCATCGGTAATTAGCCACATGGGACACAATTTAATAGGTCTCGAAAACCCTGGGCGAATTTTGTTTGGATTCAACGGAGCGACAACTACTTTCTTGGGAGATATTGTACTGCCAGTCCAAGCTGGCCCAATCACTCTCAATGTACAATTTTCGGTGGTACAAGATTTATCACCCTTCAATGTCATCTTGGGGCGCCCATGGCTGCACTACATGAAAGCCATCCCCTCTACGTATCATCAAATGGTAAGCTTTCTTACCGAGGATGGGCAAATCGACCTATATGGCAGCCAGTTAGCCGCTCGCCAATGCTACCAGATAGCACGAGAAGCAAGGATCAGTCAGGAGGATAAACCCCTTCCTGAGTCCACCAATGCACTTGATTAATAGCAATTACTGAGTTCGGCGGACAAAGATCCCCCGGCAGTGGATCCCTTGCAAACGATCCAAATTTCGGAAGAAGGTACTCACCTTACATATATCAGTTCCCTCTTAACGTCGGAAGAGACCCGGAGCATCCAAAATGCCCTCCGACAGAACCATGATGTCTTCGCATGGGCGCATTCTGATATGAAGGGAATTCACCCCTCCATTGTCTCTCATAGGCTTAACGTCTTGCCAACAGCAAGACCCGTCCGACAAAGGGTTAGACGTTTTCACTCGGACAGACAAAAGATTATCTGGGATGAGATTGACAAGTTGCTGGAAGCCGGATTCATCAGAGAAGTGGAGTATCCGGACTGGTTGGCAAATGTAGTGGTGGTACCCAAAAAAGAAGACAAATGACGGGTGTGCGTCAATTACACCAACCTCAATAATGCATGCCCAAAAGACAGTTTCCCTTTGCCACGGATAGATCAAATTGTGGACTCCACTGCTGGGCAAGGGATGTTCTCCTTCTTGGACGCCTTCTCCGGATACCACCAAATCTCTATGTTCCCGGGCGACGAAGAGAAGACAGCCTTCATAACGCCCCACGGTCTTTATTGCTACAAAGTCATGCCATTCAGACTCAAAAATGCTGGCGCCACATATCAGAGACTAATGACGAAGATCTTCAAACCTCTGGTAGGCCGCACAATGGAGGTGTATATTGACGATATTGTGGTTAAAAGCAAAACCCGAGAGGAACATACCATCTACTTTCAAGAGGTCTTCCACCTTTTAAGGAAGTATGGTATGAAGTTGAATCCTTCTAAATGCGCCTTTGGCGTAAGTGCTGGCAAATTCCTGGGATTTATGGTCAGCCAAAGGGGGATAGAGGTTAGCCCGGATCAAGTTAAGGCAGTTGTGGAAACACCACCCCCTAGGAGCAAAAAGGAATTACAGTGCCTCACAGGCAAGCTCGTCGCGCTAGGACGCTTTATAGCCCGCTTCACTGATGAACTACGACCCTTCTTCTTGGCAATACGAAAAGCTGGAGTGAGCGGATGGATGGATAGCTGTCAGAACGCTTTCGAAAAAATCAGGCATTGCCTCATGCAACCGCCCATTCTAAGCAGCCCCCTCCCTGGAGAAAAATTATATATGTACCTGGCTGTATCGGAGTGGGCAGTTAGCGCTGTTCTATTCCGTTGCCCCTCGCCCAAGGAGTAGAAACCTATTTACTACATCAACAGAGCGTTGGCGGACGTAGAAACAAGGTATTCAAAGGTGGAGTTAACGGCCTTGGCCCTTCGAAGTGCCGCCCAGAAGCTCCGCCCTTACTTCCAAGCCCACCCAGTGGTCGTGCTAACTGACCAACCCCTTCTCAACATACTGCACAAGCCGGACCTAACTAGAAGAATGCTTAAATGGGCCATAGAGTTAAGCGAATATGGAATCGAATTCCAACCCAGGTTGTCTATGAAAGGCCAGGTGATGGCTGACTTCGTGCTGGAATACTCCCGAAGATCTACCCAGCTCAAAGAACCAAGCGGAGAGGAGAGGTGGACTTTGCGGGTTGATGGAGCCTCCTGGTCATCAGGATTCGGAGTAGGGCTCCTGCTGCAATCCCCAACAGGAGAACATCTGGAGCAAGCTATCCGACCGGGATTCCCCGCCTCTAACAATGAAGCGGAGTATGAAGCCATCCTATTCGGATTGGACCTCGCCTTGGCTCTATCCGTCTCCAGGCTTCGAATCTATAGTGATTCCCAACTTGTGGTAAGACACGTCTAGAAAGAGTACGAAGTTAAGGATGAGCGCATGGCGCGATACTTGACCAAAGTAAGGGACACCTTACAACGGTTCACCGAATGGACGATCGAAAAAATTAAACGAACTGAAAATCGACGTGCCGGCGCCCTGGTAGGCATAGCCGCTTCCCTCCCCATCACAGAAGCCATATTATTGCCTGTACATGTGCAAACCAACCCTTCCATCGCGGAAGCCTCCACTTGCAATACCATTGAGGCAAACCAAGCAGACGGCCAAGAGTAGGTGGGAGACATAATAAGGTATCTTCGGACAAGCACTCTGCCCGAAGAGCCCAAACAATCACACAAGATCCGGGTACAAGCCGCCCATTTCACCCTAATCGGGGGGCACTTGTACAAGCGGTCCTTTACAGGTCCCTATCTCAGATGCGTAAACCACTCAGAGGCCCTGTATGTGTTAGCTGAGTTGCATGAGGGGGTATGTGGGAACCATTCCGACGGTCAATCTCTGGCGCATAGGGCCCATTTGCAAGGGTATTACTGGCCCACGATGAAAAAGGATGCGGTAGCCTATGTAAAAAAATGTGACAAGTGTCAAAGGCATGCCCCCATACCGCATGTGCCGTCGGAGACGTTGATGCCAATTTCGGGCCCCTGGCCCTTCGCGCAGTGGGGCATGGACATAGTAGGACCCCTACCAGCCGCAGCCGCCTAGAAGAAGTTCCTGCTCGTCGCCACGAATTACTTCAATAAATGGGTGGAAGCCGAAGCATACGCTAGCATCAAAGACAAAGATGTCACCAAGTTCATATGGAAGAACATCATTTGCCGCTTTGGAATCCCCCAAACCATTATAGCTGACAACGATCCACAGTTTGACAGCAAAACTTTCTGAAATTTCTGTTTGGAACTAAACATCCGGAATTCATATTCCACACCGCGTTATCCTCAAAGTAATGGGCAAGTAGAGGCCACAAACAAGACCCTAATAACTGCCTTAAAGAAGAGGCTCGAGCAAGCCAAAGGAAAATGGGTGGAGGAGCTACCCAGCGTCCTGTGGGCTTATCGAACCACACCCGGACGTCCGACAGGAAACACTCCCTTCGCCCTCGCATACGGTATGGACGCAGTCATTCCGATTGAAATAGGGCTACCCACTATCCGGACCAATGCAGGACGATAGGATGATGCGAATGCGGAATTAGGAAGAAATTTGGACTGGGCAGGCGAAACAAGAGAGACCGCATCCATCCGGATGGCCGACTATCAACAAAGGGCTGTCGCTCACTACAATCGCAAGGCAAGACCCAGGTGCTTCAAAAATGGAACGCTGGTCCTTAGAAAGGTTTTCAAAAACACTGCTGAGACAGGAGCAGGAAAGTTTCAAGCCAATTGGGAAGGCCCCTATATAGTGTCCAAGACAAGTGAAAGTGGAGCCTATCATCTACAAAAGCTAGACGGAACCCCATTGCTCCGACCATGGAATGTATCCAATCTAAAACAATATTACCAATGAAAGAAATACAGAAGTACAATGTGAATGAGTATGTTTTATTAATACTTGTGAAATTGTATACAAAAAGGTTTTCCGGACTACTAATACAGAGAGAAATAGCAATAAAAGTTACAAAAAGAAAAGCTCTCATTGGGAAGGCTTGCGGCGCAGCTTTTCCTCCTCACATGGGCGAATTGAAGGGACGTCCCGTTTGATACCATGCTTCTTCATGCAGCAACGGTAGCCGAAGAAATACATCTCGTCTACCTGCTTCTGGTATTCCGTCTCGAGTTTCTCCCTTTGTGCAGCAAACTCAGTCTCCAACTCTTCTTTTTGTGCTGATAAATGTAGCTGCAAGTCCTCTTTCTGTTTTTTCTCAACTGACACCTCTGTCCGGAGTTGTCTCACTTCCCCCCTTAGCTGGGCCACCTTGTTCTCCGCCTCGTGTAGGCGGGCCTCTGTAGCTTCCTCCCGTCTCTTTGCCTCTGCTAGCTCTATCCTGAGAGCCTCGTTGTCGTCTTGGGACCTCTTGAAAGCTTCAGCACTCTCTTCAGAGGCTCTCCGGGTGGCGGATAAGCTGGCTTCGGCCTGCTCCAATCTCAAGCGCAGTTCCTCTTCACCGTTCATGCGCTGGGAGACGAAGGCCTTCATATAATCGGCAGTCCGCAGCAGGTCTGAAAAAAGATCGCGTTGTTGAACCATGCTGCAAATGCCGCTCACCAGCTGCAGAAAAACCCACAACAAAAAAGTTCAATTACCAGCCGTGTGAAAAACACACCAGTATGGCAAGAAAAATCAAGGGGAATAAGCTATACCATTTTCGCCGCTTCAAACATCTTCACTAAAGGCAGAGCAACTTTTGAGCCGGGAGGAATCTGTTTCAGCATCTCTCCCAACTCCGCATAGCTGAAAGGGTTAACGGAGGTGCAAGCCGCATCATCAATTGGACTCTCCCCTGATGAGGCGTTATGGTGTGACTCCTCCCCCAGAGACAGGCCTCCATCATTCACGGCTGGCTAGGTCTCTTCGGACGAACCCTAATCCGGGACCAGCGCCGAGCCGGTTAGGTTAACTTCTGCTATCTCCGTCTGACGCCCCTCCGGATAACCCTCATGGGTGGATGAGCAGCTGACTTCGATGGATTCTAGAAGACAATCCTGAAGCCGCCCGCTGATGTCGGACTTTAAATCGCGGGCCGGACGAGACCTCCCCGCAGCCGGCCCCTTCACCGGTACAAATGCAGGGGAACTCGCCTCACAAGGGGGCAAACCATGCCTTTCAATCCCCGTTTCTTCCATAGGGGCAGTAGGAACCAACGGATCAGGTCAAGAGACCCTGGCTGCATCCGCGTTCGGATGGGGAGAGCCAGGCTGATCCACTGAGGTTTCTGCCTCAACCAGAAGAGCCAGCCGTTCAGCCGCTGGCATTGAAGGCCCCGATCCATTTTGACCAGGGATATGTACGGAATCGCTTGAAACAGAGGGCAAACCGGAGGGAGCTAGAGATTTTATTACTGTTCCCTTTATGGGAACCTTCTTCTTCTTTACCGCTGGGGCGCCAGCGGGAGGAAAGGGCGTGGGGTGTTTATCACCAGGGGCCTTCCGTAAAGTTCCTTCTTGCATTCTTTCCTCCCGATCGTTGAGAAGTGCTTGGCGTGCCTGGGAGTTTGCCTCGCGCGCCTCCGAGTAGAATGAGAGATCTTTAAGAACAAAGTGTTATCTGACCACCACCTTTTTGGGCAGCCGCCTCAGGAGTATGTTGAGTACGTACGGCTGGGGCTCTTGGGTAACCAAACGGAGATTCTGCGCGGAGAGAAGCGTTTCACAGCTCCTCTCATCCGCCGCAATCTCAAATAGCCTATTCAACCGGTCGAACGAAGCTTTTTCCACCCACTCTACCAACTTCCCCCTTCTATCATTGCATGCACCCAAGAGAACAAAGCATGTCAGCCACCTAATAATATTGACCTAACTCGCAACCGCGGGAGGACAGGGAGCAACTTATTCATACTTGGGGCCTTCAATGATTGGTTGGGAGCGAACTGCCTGTCCGGATGCACCGTCAAACCCGCCTATGGGCCCTTGACCAGCATGTGTCCTCTGGCGGCCCCCTTGGTTGAGTCAGGAAGGTCGGTCACCAACTGAAGGGATGGAAGGCTGGCGACAAAGCTGTAGATATCATTCTTCCCCTTCTTGATGGAGTAGATGAAAAGAACCTCCAGTAGTGAAAGGTCCAAGTTGAACAACATGCTCAAAATGTTGCACCCCATCAGCACTCGGACCATGTTGGGATGGATGTAGGCCGGGGGGATCTTGGTGAAGTAGAGAAATTCTTTGAACAACGATGGGAGGGGGAGCCGGAGCCTAGCATTGAATTGCTCCTTGGTGAAGTAGATAGCGTTGTCCGCAGATTTCTCAATCGACACGGCCTCTCCGTCCACAAGCTGAACGGACACGCCATTCGGGATGCAGAAGCGTTCATAAAACTCCCTCAAGTTCAGCTTGTCCACGGATTTTTCCACATGGACCTCTCTAGACGCATCTTTGCTGCTCTGCTTGGCCGCGCTAGACGAAGCAACATCCTTTTTTGCAGACATTTTTAAGAGTGGGGTTGAAACGGAACCTGCATGGCAGGATGTCAACAGTCAAAATAAGAACCCAGCCCCACAACCCTAACGGCAAAAACGCTTAGAAAACCTAACATCACTAGCATCCCCATCCCAACTCTTGGCTCTACCACAAAGAAGAATCGGTAGCCTATAAAAGGCGCAGGGGGGCAGCAGAAACCCTAACACACCCAAAACACAACCAGAATCCCCCGAAAAAGCCCTAGAAACCAACACCGACCCCCAGTCGCAAGCAACTTGCCCAACAAGCTAGAAGCAACCGCAAAACAAACACAAGGAGGAGAAGACAGGAATAAAGAACGTGCCGAGCGTAAACTGGAAAAATGAATATAAACTCTGCGATGCAGTCACCGTCACGACATGAGTATTGCTAGTAGAAACCCTAAAGCCTCACTCACAGACGAAGATACGCAGAAGGTTGAAGAGAAAGCGCTACCAGCAGAAAATGCAGAAGAAAAAATGCAAGAGTGAGGGGCTCGTTATGCTATTTAAAGAAAGACAGCCCCTCGGTATTCTAACCGCTCAACCGCACCGTTTTTGAAAAGACACGCTGCTTGGGAATTCCCGGAGACGACGGCTCATCATAAATGCTCTTCTCCCTCTTCGCCTTCGAGCACCACATGGCCCGATGAGAGGAAAAAGTAACCTCAGTTTCAAAAACAATCATTTTTAACCCGCCCATTTTGCCCAGGCAAAATCGACAGGTTAAAAGAGGGGCATTGTAGGGACCCCTTCCCCTGATGACACGTGGCGTGCATCTCTATCCGGAGCAACTCCATCCGGACTCCCCCAAGAGGACACGCGGCGCGCTCCCCTATCCGGACTCCCTCAGGGAGAAGCACACGACACTCGAGAACATCACATCCGGACGATAGCATATCCTATCCGGATATGTTGTCTGGATCATTGACTAGAGTGAGCATGCCTTGCTACGTCATCCCAACAGCCTGACACAGCCCACGTTCCACCGCCTGCAGAGCGAAAGGACATGAATGATGGCAAGTCACCTCCCACGATCTCTGACAGCCGCCCGTAGGATGATGATGGCCCTGCCACCACCTAGAGGCATCATGACGAGCCAAAAAGTCTTCCCACCATTAAAGAGGAAGGCAGAGCTTCTGACACTATATAAAAAGGCCTTCACACAAGGAGGAAGGTAAGCTTGCTATCCCTGAAAAAGCCCACTGCTTAATCTCTCTAGCCATGGCTAACAAAACCATCGGAGGGTGTGTCCGGACACCCTGTCCGGACATCTTTTGCAAGGACAACTGAACCAGAACTCAATTTTGGTTGAAAGCGTGCGTCCATTTGGCAGCTATGTGGATCACTGGGATGCAAGGCCTCAACAAGACATAAATATAAAAAAATATCCACCATAAAAGACAATAAAATGATATTTATTATAAAATAAAAACAAAAATCAAGAGATAATATGGAAAAGAAAATAACAAGGGAGAGTAAGTTGTTTTTATGACCTTTTATTAAGCCAAAAATCCTTATTTATAAGTTAGGATAATACAGATAGGCTAATAGTGTTGTCATCCACAAACTACTATAATTGTTGATAACATTGTCTCTTGGATGACTACCACTCCTAGAATATGTCTCATTAAAACCCATACTTGAAGAAAAAAACTCTATGGAAAAAAAATCCTCAATAGAGGATAAACAATACAATATTCTTTAATACCTTTGAACTATTATAATGATGGACTCATTTAAAACCTTACCAACAAAACTTAGTTGGACATAGCCTAGATAAAAGGAAAAGGACTACAATATAGTAACATCCTTATAATTTGTCCCTCTTATGCAAATATGATTATACTTTCTCTAATTGCTCAGTATGAAAATCTTTGAGTCATCACATTCCAATGTTATATATGAGCTTCTTAAGTACTGTAGTTGACAATGGTTTAGTGAATAGATTTGCTAAATTTTTACTTGATCTTACTCAATGGACATTAATTTTACCCCTCGTTTAGAGCTCATGAGTGCAAGAGAACTTGAGGGAGCTATATTTAGTTCTATTACCTTTAATATATCTGAAAGGTGAATCTCAATAATTGACTATACCTAGAGGGGGTTTGAATAGGTGTTGCTGAACAATTAAAAAAAACTCCCAATACAAATTACCTAACCTTAGAATTTCTCAATATTTATAAACTTTTCTTTCACAAACTTTTCAACAAAGCATAAAATTCACAAGCAAGTATGAATGCAACAACACTCTCCCAACAATTTATAAATGTAATTCACATGTGAATGCTTCAACACTCCTCAAAATCAATTCATAAGAACAATTTTCTCCTTAACTCATTTCCAATTATTACAAGATATCATTAACCAAAATGAACATAAAAATTATTCAAGATATCCAATGGATGATCACACCTATTTCAACTCATTTTCCTTCCATTTAACATATATGCTCAAATGACCAATGATATCAAAAACTAAAAATAAATCAAAGAGTAGAATGAGAGAAAGAGACAATGGTACCAAATTTTAACAAGGAAAACCTCCGAAGAGATAAAAAATCACGGGCCTTCAACTGATCGAAAACTTCCACTATGAAGAAAAAAAATTGAATACAAGGTTTTACCTAGCTCAAACCTATCAATCCTTCCCAGACCACTTGGAGTCCACATAAAGCTTGATTTCGACCTCTTCTTAAATCCACACAAGAAGAAATTGGGTTTTTACCCAAGCCCAAATAAATTGGAAATTGAGAAATGAATGAAGGAAAGAATCAACCCATTTTTTTTTTCTCAAGAAAATCCATTGAAAACAATTTGGAAAAATAGTAGGAAAGTTGGATTTTCTTAGCAATCAAACACCCCAAAATAGGAAGGAGAAGAGAACCAAAGGGGATGGGTACTATTGTGTCTCTCTTTATAGAACATAAAGCAAGTTTTAGGTTTTTAAATGAAGCAAACCTTTGATCCAACGGATGAGATTTCATAAAAAAAAAAAAATGTAAGTTGGATCGATCCTAGAACAAGGCATCTTGAACACTTGATAAAAAATGACTGCTTCTTAAGCCTTCCTAACTCCTTAAAAAATATTTTAAGTAAAAAAAACAACATTTACATACAATGGTTGATTCAAATCCATCAAACTCCAACCTCAACTACAAACTTTGGTCTCTTCACAAATTCAACAAATTGATCTCCATTAGCCAAGTAGTCCATAGAAGGATTGGAAAAATCAAGTTAGGAGACACTTAAGAATTTGGTCCAGAATTGCCATCCTAGCTAAACACTCACAATATCTTCCTTTAATTTGTACAATGCATACGACATTATTTTCATGCAATATTATTCTATTGTCTTTTATGGAAGATAACATGCATGGTTCTTGAAATAGTTATCATTATTTGATTTACTAACCATCATGATATTATAGCATTCCCATAGATAAACACATATATTACTTGAGATCTAACTTTGTGACAATCTAAAAAATAAAGTGTTGCTTTCATATCCATGTAATTATAATTGTGCTCATTTTGATAAAATAAACTCATATCAACCTGCCATGAAAATAATCCTGAAGATAATCATTTTTCATGGTATTTCTTTGGTTGATGAAGATGGTTTGGTTCATTTGAATGGGTTTGGATTATTCCAATATAGTGTTTGGATCATCGTTTTCATGGGTTTTCTTTTTCTTTTTTGATGGGATGGTTTGGGTCTTTTTAAAAAAAATTATTTTTATTATTTGGTTGATGGGGATGGCAACCATTTTGTGGTATTTAAGATGATGTTTTTTTTTTTTTTTTTGGTTTGGCATTTTATCATCTTCATGATGGTTTCCATTTAGTTGGGTTTAGGATGGTGTTTCATATTTTTAGGTTTTGGGGATCATCTTTATCTTTAGGATACAATTTTCATGTGGTTTAGGACAGTGTTCATTTGAATGATGGGAATAGGCATCTAGACTATTAATTTTATCCATATGGGATTAAATAGTTTAGAGTATGTTTGGTTGTGGGATTAAAAAATAACTTTTTATTTTTAAAAGGTAGTTTTCATTCTTTTTTAAATAGAAAATTATTTGGGAAACTTAGGTTGTAGGCTATCAATATCAAAATAATAGCATATTCAAACCCTAGGTTTGCCAATTTCAAGTTTACGATGCTAACCCCAAAAATATTTTGGGTCTCATGCACTTTGGGCTGAGTTGTTTTTTAATTCCCAAAATGCCTCTCTCCTTCGGTCAGGTCAGCCTCCACATGTTTAAAAAAAATAAAAGACTAAAAATAAAAAAACAACTTAATAGCAGGAACCTTCCTTCTTCGTTTATTTCTGTGTGTAAACCCTCAGTTCACTTTTCATTCTTATCTTCTTTATTCCCCCCTTCCTTTATACACATCTAACTAGTATAAACCCTAATAGAAAACCATAGTCATTTTCTTCATTTTCCCTCTCGGTGTGTGGTCTCCAATCGAGACGTAACAACTTGGTGTGTGATCTGGCAGAAGCTGCGCATCATTGGGTGTCTTTGCCTACCACCACCGCTACCCACCACCATCTCCTCACATCCCATCCTTTTCACCTTTCTCACTCGACTTCCTCTTTCTTTATGCCTCTATCATTCTCATCCCAAGTACTCTCTCTCACTCTTTGTTTTTATATGTATATGATTTGAATGATAGTGGTCTAGGGCTTCAATCTACAATTTTTCTTTTAAATTTTTTATTGCTTGAGAATGATTCCGTAATTCATTTTAATTATAAGGTTTTCTTATTGATTCTTGTTTTTTTTTCTTTTTTTCCATGCCAACATGCTTCAACTTGATTGGGCTTATTTGAAATTTTTAGCTTTCATGTGTTCAATTGTTGAGAAATTTGTTGAAATTGAAAGGAAATATAAAGTTTTGACATTTTCATGGATTGAGTTGGGTGAAAGTGAATGATTGAGTTTATCTCTTCCGAATAGTTGTCCATACATCACTAAACTAATATTTTGATCGGAATCATTGAGCTAATTGTTATTGTGTTAATTAAATGAGGGATTAAGCTATTTTCCAGCAGATGTTAAGCTTGTAGGAAAATTTTACTAAAAAAAAAAAACATGTCTTTTTTTTCTTTTTTGTCTTATGTGATACTTTGTTTTGTAGGAGGAAATTTTAGGGAAATGATTTTCTACAAGTGAATGAGAATAAATGGAAAATACACTTTTCACTTATCTAATCAATCAAATATAATTGAAGGTTTTAGATTTTATTTGCTTTTCTATTCTTTTCCTCAGTATCTTAGCAAATGAATAGAGAATTATGAAGATTCTTTTGATAGATTTGTTTTTCCCATGACTAAGGTGTGGTTTGATGCACTTCCAATTTTTCATTTTTAAAAATATAGAAAAATAATAACTTTATATAAAATTTAGGAACTCTAATACAAAAAACTAAAATTAAAAATAAAAAAAGAATTTATTTTATATTTTAGGTTCCTTAAACTCATTATTTGTTTTAATGCTTCTTAATCTAAATTGTTGTTCCTGAATTTTAAATAAGAAATGTATAGAAGTTGATTTTTTTTTTTTTTTTATGGAATTAAGATTTGAAATAGATCAATGTTGTAGTTACCAAAAAAATTGAGCATTACATGTCCAATTGTGGTCCTTATTTTGTGCATGCATTCCCCTAAAGGAGAAATTTCTTTCACTTATACCTTTCAAGTTAGCAAATAGATTGTCATTGCTTAAGCAAGGAACAAATGGAGTTGCCTTCTCCAATCACTGGGGTTTTTTTTTTCTATTGTGGATTGAGTTCCTTTTCCCAAATTATTATTCTTGATAATGGTAATGAAGTTTATAACTTATAGAAAATAAGTAGAGTTATTTAATGCTCTTATTTACCAACATGTCTTGCTAGGTCCTTCTAGTTGCATTTTTTTTAATGCACATTTTGTTCTTAAAACTGAAAACAAAAGAAAAATATTATGGTGTAGTTAAGTTTTTGGAAACCAAAAATGTTGAAGGCTAGTCAAATAAAATATAAATCACAAAATAAAAATATAGAACACCATCAGCTAGGCTTTTACTTTTTATGGACTCTATTTTAAAGCCTGAAATGTAGCCTTGGGGATTTATAGCTCAGTGGGTCATTTCTCTGGTTTTAGAACTTCATATTTGAACACAACTGTATTCTTTCTATTAATATATGAAACGGTTCTACTAAGTGAAGGATGTGGCTTTAGTAATTCCATAGCAATTATAATATTACTTTATACACTTGTCTGGAAACTAATATTGGCAGCTTTGTACCATAAAGGAAGTTTGCGAACAAAGTTGCCAAGTTAACTCTAGAATTTCATTCATTTTAAAAAAAAATATTTTTAGGGATTTCATTATATGTTTTCATTTTTTTTTAATTGGGAATTATTGCAAAATTACTAGATTATGAAAAAAAATAAAAATTGTGCTTGACTACATTCTAATTGAGGTAAAAAATGATGAATTGATTAAGGCAATAAGTGAAAATGACAAAAAATTATTTCACAAGATGGGAATTTAATATACTGCTATAATTTTTGTTCTTAATTTATTTTTCTCAACTATGGATTCTTGTTGAAACTAGCTTTCTTAAGATGGCCACCCTTAGGTACTAACTTTTTCAACCTTAGGTACTGCCTTACCCAACCTTGGGTACTACCTTAGTGAACCTTAAGTACTACCTTAATACACCTTGGGTACTACCTTAGTGAACCTTGGGTACTACTTTAGTGAACTTTAGGTACTACCTTAATTCTCCTTAGGTACTACCTTAATGCTCATTAGGTACTACCTTAATACTCATTAGGTACTACCATAGTGAACATTGGGTACCACATTTGTGAACCTTAGGTATTTCATTCACTTCCATCTTAGTTTAAAAATAAATTGATAAATGTTGAACTTCTCTACTTAGTACACGATTTCCTTAATTAAGCATGAGATTGTTATGCTCTAATAGGTTATTCAGGAGGTTCTTCTTAGGTACTACCTTAATGTACCTAAGGCACTACCTTAGTGAACCTTAGGTACTACCTTAATGCACCTTAGGTACTACCTTAATACACTTAGGTACCTTTGTGAACCTTAGGTATTACCTTAATGAAGCTTAGGGTAGTTTGTTCATGAACCTTGGGTACTAAGTTTATCAATCCTAGATAGCTCATTCCTCATCCATAGCACAATTTGTTTAGGAAAGCATGGATTACGATTTAAGAATACGTAACATTGACAAATTATTTTCTATTTTTGTTTTAATTAAGTGTATATAATATTCATGTAATCCCTAAGATTAATCAGAAAGTTTTTATATCTGTTTTTTTTTTATTCTTTTCAACATATATTAGAGCATCTTATAAAACATGTGTGAACCTTACCCAATTATTGTTGTTTGTGCAAAGAAAAAGAAGAATCGGATGATAACAAAAAAATCCAATATCATTGGTTTTTTTATTTATGAAGTTTAGTTTCCCCTCTATTTGAGGTGGCTTGGTTTCTTCCCTTGCAATTAAGGTAGGTCAAATGTTTAAGAGATGTGAGTTTTCTCCTTTTACGCTTATTTGCTTCAAGGTTAGTTTTATTCATTGTGTCTAACATATAGTTTTCTTTTATTTTAGCTTTGATGGAACTTATGTGCTTTCTATGACTTAGATTATACACTCCTTGTTAGCCACTTTATCTAACATATATCCTCTTAATTTTCCCATACATGTCAATGTTTGTAGTGATGACCCTCATTTTGTTTCTCACTATGCAGCCTGTAGATCAAAGGTAACATCTTTCTATGTGTTTTGACAAACTTATGACAAACATAAATCAAAGCTTGGACTAAAAAAACAGGGACAAGTTCACCAAAATCTAACTAGATTCAAGAACGAATTCTGCAACAAAAAAATTATGACATCTTTCACGCAACAACAATAATTTTATGCTAGCAGGAGAATTTATGTGTTTGCCCCCCTAATCTTTGAGCAAAAAACAAAACCGAAAAAGAGATGGAGGAAAATAACAGGAAACCAACTTCCTATGTTGGGAAAAAGTGCTACAAATTCCTTGATTACTTTGTACAGGAAGTGATTTACGTGTAGTTTTCTCGAGTGGTATCATAAATCATACTAGGAACTAGAGGAAAAGATAGAAAATACAAAGTGGCTGTTAGGCTTGTATGGGTTCACCGAGGTGGGATTAGAAGATTGTAGTTTTTTTTTTCAAATATTTTTTAGGAGAAAAAGAAAAAAAAAATATGATTTGTTATTTTTTTAACAAAGATAAGTGGTGGAAACTTAATTTTTTGAATTAGATAAGATAAGTGTATTTTTCTTCTGCAAAGTTCATGCTCTTGTTGGATTATTATAGGGTACATTCTCTCTCTGATCTCTTTGAACCTAGAAAGAATGCTTAAAACTTTACAACTATTATACCACCTTGATAGAAACCAAAAGGTCTTCTGCCTTTTTAGGTTCCAAAACATTATTGCCTTATAGTGGCAAACTATAAGGTTCAAGGCTCAATTCAATTACTATAATAACAAGTTTAATCAAGTTAGATTCTCTCTACTTATTATAAACTGTTTGTACAAGACATTTTTTCAATGAGTTATATGGACTATAAGAAGCCTATTCCCAAATGGTAACCATGAGCTCCAATATCCTATCCTCACTTTAGATTGGCATTTACTTAGAATATTTAGTTTGGAGAATAGACAATAGGTAATGTTTTTGTTTAAGCATGTCATCATTATCTGCTTTCTTATTTCTACATTCTAACATTTACATAATGCCAAAAATTTGGGTCCCAAGCATCTCATGGTAAGAGTATTCCTCAAATATCTATGTTAATCGAACAAGAACTAACTAACACAAATGGCAATTATAAACAATGGAGACAACCCTTGAAGTGACATTTGAATCTCTTAGGGGAACATCCTGATTCATGTGTCCTGAGGTGCCTCTTGATGTTCTTTTTAGCTGCTTGGTGCCACATATCTCACAAATAATGTGTTGGTCACAAGATTGGAGATGAGCCTTGAGGCATTGTTCATTACTGAAGTGCTTAAAACAACCTAGTTCTGAATAGACTACCTCGACTGAGTTCAATTTAGCTGCAATGGGAAGAACATTCATAAGAGTTCGCAAACAGAAATTGGAAAAATTCTAAGGGGTAGATATGTTTCAAAATTTTAAAGAAAAATGCAACTAGATTATGTTAATTTACATTATCCTCTAAGAAGATATGTAAGAAGGATTTTTAATACATAAAAAAAAAAAATTGATAGATAAAAGAAACTTGTCATTAGAATCCTCATGCTCCTACAACTTTGAAGCAAATTTGAACACTATTTTCATAAATTAAGTAACTAAGATTCACAAATGAAGTTTTAAAAGTTTACATAGGTAGTACCCAAGTTTCACTAAGGTAGTACCTAAGGTTCACTAAGGTAGTAGCTAAGGTTAAGTAAGCTAGTACCTAAGGTTCTTAAAATACTGAGATGATGTCCAATAAGGTAAAAACATCTCTTTTAATGTCCATTATGGGGGTCTTAATTGTCCTAATGGAGTCCAATATAGTAAGGCCCCTCTGCTTGTGAGATGGAATCCAATCACAGTTGTTCAATATGCCAATTAGAATTTGAAAGGGGCACATCAGTTTCCAAAACCTAGGCTTTTGAAAAGTAAAAAGCAGGCCTAAATGGTTTGTCCAGACTAAAACTAGACCATCTCAATCAAATCCTATCTTAATTGCTCACAACCACACCATATAGTTGGTAAAAGTTACATGTTTCCATGTTGATCAAGCCCTGAAAAAAATATTTCCTTCAATTTTATTCGAGAAATAGGGTACTAGGAATTTTCAGTAATACATGCAACAAGTATTCTTCAAGATGAAACTTGTCTTTATTGTTGTGAAATAGACAACTAGACAAATCATTAAATACAAACATTATATATATATCAACTCACTTCATTCTTATAAAAATTTCAGTACTGCTTCTTTTCAATATAGCAAAATGCGATTCAAGAGAATGCCTGCTCAAAGCTTAAAAAATATAAAGTCATAGAGAAGAAGAAAAAAAAAACCAAATTCTTAAAAAAATTATTGACTTTTACCAGTCCAAAAATTCTACCATTCCTTGTCTTCCAAATTATCCAAATCAAAGTGAGACTCACCAATTACCAAAGAATTATACCTCTAGGGAATCTCCCAAACTCCTTAAAAGAGATAGTCATCCTATTTGTCAAAATTCTGAGAAGCTTACCCAATCACAACTATGCAAACAAATTCTACCAAAGCCCTAAAGAAAATAGGCAATCAAGAAAGTTATAACCAATTGATTCACCATGCCACAAGCACATAAAACACAATTTGAACATAAAACTTTATAAGGCCTGTTCACTTATAGCTTCTTGTTGGTGTTGCTTATTTTCCACTGACCATACAAAAGGCTTTTGCTTTAGGTGGGGATGTAGATTTCCAAATGAAACTAGCTGAAAAAAAAAAAAAAAAAAAAAGTGAGTTCAAGGTTTCAAAAAAGAGCTAAGAAAAATGAACCATTAGAAAACAAGCTTGAAGAGGCCAAAACTAAACCTTAAAAGAGATGATCCTAGTGGCCAATGATATTGATCACATAATCTCAAATGTGCCATACATCATATATCATTGAATTTTACAAAACAAGATTATAAATAACTAACAAAATGCAAGAGGATGTAAGTCTTTAAAGCAATCTGGAGCAACAATTATAACATGCTAAGAGAATAATAGAAAAAATAGATGAACTTTGATAACTTAACGTGAACTTTTTTGTAAGATTTGGAAGTCACAAGTTTGACTCTTAGACATATATACCAGTAAGAGTACTAGCATCATGAAGCACAAATTTTCTCATTATTAATCTGAAACAAAAGCAACCACATCCAAAATTCAATAGAAGTTAAAAAGTTCTCAATATATATACCTAAGATTTATTGTGACTGTAATATATATCACTAAATATATATGCACACACATCCATTTCCTTGTATGGAAGACATACTTCTATCAATTCATGGATGACATATCCAAAGGCAGACTCTTTTTATTAGCTAAATCTATGATCTTAAAATTCAAGGTCTAGAAGAATCTAGCTAGTAGACAAATGGCCACTCCAATACGTAAACAACGTAATGATAAAGTAAAGGAAATGGTTTGCATAGAGCAAGGAAGGTTTTCTCATCTAGTGAAACAATAGGACTATGCCTTGTGAGGCTTAAGCTTCATATTTGTAATTATTTAAATAAATAGACTCACAAGTAGCAATCATAAGAGCCAAATGTGTTTGCTTTGCTAATCATTTCACAAATGCAAAAGTTAAACATCTGATTCAAAACCACATGCATCAGGTTATTGTTATATTTATGGAAATGACTAATGAGTAGTAAAAGCACCCATCTCCAAGTGCTCAAGGTGCTTTCACCTTTACTAGGTAAAGTAGAAGAGAAAATGGCTCAACATGTGAGAACATAGAAAGACCCAACAAAAAATAAAAATGAAAAACACAAGTTGAAGATCAGCCAATAAACATAACTTTTTTGAGAGCTACTAAATTCTGACCATTTGATTATAAAAAATATATATATAAATTATATACCAGCTATGTGGGCAACTTAAAAATCTTTGATATAATGAAAATGATATAGATAGACTCCATGTGAACAAGAAATTGCAGAATTATTCTGACAATAATGAAAATTCCTTCTAACTCCAGCCTCCACCCTCATTCTAATTGCCAAGCAAAGATGGGAAAATAAAAGCAAATAAAAAACTCTAAATCTTAGAACTTTCTTTTCTCGTAGAAATATTTAGAATGAAAATTTTCCATTCAACTTGACCAAATTCAAGTATTTATTTATAAAAACGGTAAAATTGGATATTTATTTTCCTTAAATTTTGATAGGAATTGCAATAAAAAGAAGAATTTCTTAACAAAAATATACAGAAAAAGCTGTAAAATTGAAAATTTATTTTCCTTAAATTTTGATAGAAATAACAATATAAAAAAATAATTTCTTAACAAAAATATATAGAAAAATACATAAAAAGACGACATTCTCTAAAACATACATGCATATATGTGCTAAAATAGACATGAACACAGAAAACCTAACCTTAATCAAACACCGAAATCTTGTGATTTTGAAATCAAAATCCTAATACCAAAACCCTAATTTTGAACCTCAATATTGTGATTTCCACAACAATGGAAGAAAAATAAACATACAAACCCCTCTCCCCACCCAAAATAATAATAATAATAATAATAAATAAAAAGAAAACAGCACAAATAGCTTGAAAAATTGAAGAAAACCAAAAACCCAAATGGGAACCCTAGATTTGGACATGAACATTGTTGATATTGGTAAAAGACAAAAGACAAAAAAATCATACCTGTGGACAAACAAAGAAAAATAAAAAACAAAAAAGGCAGAGTTAGATGTCCTTCAACGAGAATGATTAAATTGAAAATGTTGGCGGTGCTACTGCTCCATCACAATTCCGAGATAGAGAGGACGGGGGAATATGAAAGTGAAAGAGCTTCGAAAGTGTAGTGTGACTAAAACACATGTAAAGGAGTTGATAATGATGGGTATCCCATGCCCTCCGATTTGTGTTGTCCACTTTGACAAGAAGAGGTTAGGGTTAGATTTCACCATATTCTTGGGATTTCAGGAATATTTGGTAAAATAAAAGGTCCGTTTTTTTTTTTTTTTAATGAGATTTGGGTTTTTCATATTCAGATCAACACGAGGAAGGTATTAGGTTTTCAAAAAGGAGATAAGCAGATAGAAGATGAAGTTTTCTATTTAATCTTAGTGTCAACTAGGGCAAAGAGAAAAATGTAGGTTGTATTTTAGTTTTTTTTTTTAATTTAATCTGATGTAGAAGATGAGCTGGAGGAAGGGGGAGGACAATTTGGGTTTAAAATAACAACTAGGCTCAAAGTGCATGAAGCTCAAATTATTTTTGGGATTAGAATAGTTATATTGAAAAATCAAAAGTTGGATTTCCAATTTCCTATATTTTTCATATTACCAACCCAAAACACAAGTTTCCCAAATTATTTTTAAAAATTCATAAGACTGTTTGGTCATTGTTCTCTACTTATAATTTTTTTAAAAAAAAAGTAAAATAAAGAATAATTTTTAGAGAACAAGTAGAAGTCATTTTCACTCATTTTTAAAAATAAATGGAAAACATAAAGAATTAAAAAAAAAACCTATAAAATGTAAATAAAATTGAACATGATATCATTCTTTTTCTCTCCCTACAATCCAATACTAAAAAATCTTTAAATATGATATCCCTTAAATTACACATGTTCTTTTGAATTTCCTTTGACTTAATAAAAAAATTTCATTAATCAACTAAATTCTAAATCGAACTATATTCAATACATAAAATGTATTTATTTTTAAATATAATTTATAACTAAAAAATTGATTTAATTAGTGCTAAAAGTCATAGAACTTAATAACATTAGAAACTCATAGACCAAAATTCATTTTGAATATCTTTTCTAGTTTCTCCTCAATGTATAATTATATTTGCACAAAATTTTCACTAGGAAAATAAACTCCAAATTAAGTAAAATTTAATGTGTTGGATTCATTAATGAGTTTAATAATTTAAAAAAAAAAAAACTTAAAACTCAAATAATGATCTAATTAATACAAAAAAAATATATATATATGGACATGGTCTAGAATGACTCTATTGTTTCTCTCATGCATAAAACCATATATATATATATATATATATATATATATATATATATATATATATATATATATATATATATATTTTATTTTCTTAACTCGACAAATACATTTTATGTGAACCCCACATTTTTGCACGATGTGCTCCCACCCGATGGCGTGACTCGTTTTTTTTTTTTTTTTATTTGGTGAAAAATATGATTTTTAGAAAAGACTTGGAGTCGCCACTTATTTTTATTTTATTTTTAAGGGAAAACAAAATAAAAAAGAAAACCCTGAGTGTGACTTCTTATTCGGAAAAGACAATTTGAGGAAAACCAAAGTCGAGTTCGAGGGTCAAGTTACCTATTGGGAAGGCATGGTAAAAGACCGTAGCATCCCTCTAAGTCCCTAAAAACGGGTCTTTACTAAATAAGGTGAGGTAAGTGTGGCAATTGATAAAGAAATCAATTGATACCAATGAAATGATCAAATAATAAAACAAATCATGCATGAGAATAAGCAAAGTGGGAGTGAGATCGTACCTTAACAACAAGTAATAGTATGTGTAGACCCCCATGTGGGGTTTGTTTTGTTGCAGCCAAATTTGACAGGTGTCGCCACCTTAGGTGGCCATGTGTCACTCCGAGATGGGCTGTGGTGGAATCAAAGTAGTGGTTTTGAGAACCACTAGGGGAGGGACACTTGGAGGAATGTTCTAGAAGGAGGAGCGTATTTGTTTTTTTTTTTTTTTTTTTTTCTGTTAGGAGGTTGCCGGCTGCATGTGAGGGTGAGTGGAGGTTGGCAGCTGCAGAGTAGTAGTGCAGGGGGTGGCTGTTGCTGCAGAGATTGTTGGAGGGGCAAATCGAGGAGAAAAAAAAAAAAGGATATGGGCAGAGAGGTTGCTTGAGTAGGGGGCAGAGATCTTTTGGAGGGGAGCTTTTGTTTGGTTTTTTTTTTTTTTTTTTTTTTTTTTGTTGGAGAGGATTCCTAGAGCTTAGACTACTACGGAGGGAAGGCTTAGAGGATTAGCTAGAAAAGAAAGGATTTTTCTGGGGCTGGCTTTTGGCTGAATGAGGAGGTTCTCTGGAGAAAAGGGTGGCTGAGAGGACGAGAAAACCAGAGGTGTCTGAAAAGAGTGAGCAGAAAGCTAGTGGTATTATCTTCGCTTGAGAACTCAGGTATGGCCAGGATGAGCACTTTCACTCTGTATTTTTTTTCTATTTTTCCTCGCTTGACATCATCGATTTGAGGCATGGTTTGATGGATTTTGTTCATATATTTGCTTTGCTTTGTATTTTCTCTGGTTTCTCTGTTTTCTTTCTCAAATGACTGGGATATGGTTTGCTTTCTTTGAGTTTGATGTTTGATCAAATACCTAAAAGCTTACTTCTCATTCCACCAGCTGACATTTCGTTCATCACTCATGAAACGAAATAGTGCCTGATAATTTCTTGAGTCTCTCATCTTTACTCTGTTTTAGCTATTTCATCCCTTATACTTTTATGCTCGCATGTGCTTAACTATGAAAATGCTTTGGACTGTGTATCATCCTTTGAGAAAACTTTGGCTGCTCCTAATCTGGGGGATGATGGCCACTCGAATTTATTTGGGCTGAAAATAAGGGTTGGTTGGCATGGTCATTGGTTTTCATATGAGCCCGTGTCCAGGACTGTGAGAGATGAGATTTGGGTCTGGCTACAAACTCTTACAAGGGAAAGAAGATAAGGAAAACTGCGAGAAAGAGGTGTTCTCAAAGGAAATATAGTGTATCATTACAAATGCGCCTGAAGAGTAATGAGCCAAGAAGCTTGGACGGTTAACTGAGGCTACTCATGAATGTAAAAGTGTGTTTGATGCTGTGGAGACGATATCCCATCACGACATACCCAATGTGCAAGTGGACAGTAAGTTGCAAGAGACAGTAAGTCAAGCTGTAGAGCTGTTTCCAGAGCTTTGGTAGCAGGCTAGTTGCTATCATGAAGCGATGTCTGCTTATAGACGTGCACTGCTAAGTCAATGGAATCTTGATAATGGCTGCTATGCAAGGATTCAAAAAAGGGTTTGTAGTGTTCTCGCTCTACAGTGGAGTAGAGGCTGCACCACCCAGTTTAGCTGTTCAGATGGATGGTTCATATGTACCGAGAAATAATCTGGAGGAGGCAATCTTACTTTTGATGATTCTTATGAAAAATTTTACCTTGTGGAGCAGATTCTGGGCGAGGTAGATGCTCAAATGACTGGGGTCATTGAGATGGGCAGTTTTTGATGCTGAGTTGGCAGATATTCAAGTTGTAGTTTATGCTTCTCGTAATACAAGGGGGTTTTGCATGGCCACGGGATTGCAAAAAGATAAACGATGAAGACATTCTGGATTGGCTATATGCAATGTTTGGTTTTCAGAAGGATAATATGGTCAATCAAATGGAGCATATGATTTTATTACTTGAAAATGTACACATGTGGCAGTTTCCTAGGCCTGACCGACTACCCAAATTGGATGAACACGCGCTGACAGAAGTGATGAAGAAACTGTTCAAGTGTTACAAAAAATTGGGCAAGTACTTGGACCCAAAAAGTGGCTTTTGGCTACTTGGCACTAGAATCCACATGCAGGCCCACTTTGGTGTGCATGCTACCAGCTTTGGGCTGGTTCCTAGCCTTGAATAGTCTACTAGACGATGCTAGAAAGTGTCAGGTGGGATGCATACCTGGTCAGGCCCATCAGCAGCTTTTATGAGCACTGCACCCATCTGAGAGATGGTACCTCAGACCAAGGATGAAAATATCGGTAATCACGGATATATCGGTAATTCGATTTTACGGATATATCGGAATATTTTTGGATATATCGGAGATATATCGGTGGATATTATTGGTAGGCTTAAAATTGTTAAAAACTCATGGAAATGCAAGAAAAACCTCATAATAATATAATTAGAAGTATAATAGACATTTTAAAGTTATTTTATTGAAAATTTTGATATATGTATAACATGATTTATCATATTTGATAATAATATCGTATGTATCGATAAAAATATGAATTTTATAAGTATACATTTATTATTAAATTATACCTAATATTATGATATTTGATTATAATATGTCTAATTTTAAAATATATATTAGTATTAAAATATGATCTATTTAATTCAATTGTATTAAACAATATAAAATAAATAATGATATATATATATATATATAATTTTTTAATATTTAATTAATTATTAATGATATTAAAAACATTATGAAAAAAATTATATAATTTTTATATTTTTGGTAATTAATTAAAAGACTCTGCATTTAATTACAAAATAATTATAATTAATTTGCTCTTTAAAATATTTTTATATTTTCTTTATATAATGAGTTTGAGTATATATATATGGGTTGCATATTATTTAACAAAGGGCAATTAGCCCAGGTGGTATGTGGGTGAACCCCAAACCTTTTGGTTTGGGGTTCAAATCCTCTCGGCAGCAAGGAAGGAAATGGGGGGAGGGCACTGTAGCAGCAGCACTGTAGCGCGTTGACGGGCACTGTAGCGCGGCTGACTTTCGTTGACCCGCGTTGACCACGCGATATATCGGAAAAAATCGCCGATTTATCGCCAAATCACCGATATATCGTGAAAAATCGCCGATTTCTCGCGATAAATCCCGAAATATCGCCGGCCCGATATTTCTCCATGAAATATCGTGTCGAAACCCTTCGATACACGATATTTCGGCGATATATCGCCTAAATATCGCGATATTTTCTTCCCTGCCTCAGACTATGTGTTTGATTTAATTGGAAGGAGGAACAGAACAAAGAGGTTGACCTTATTCAGTTTATGGATGCCATGATGGACTTGTTTACCATTCCAATATGAATCTTCACTTGAACTTCAACTCAGGTTTCAGCTTGTCGACGTGAAGGTGATGCTTTCAATTAAATTGACTTCTAGCCAAAGTGAAGGGCTCTCAATGAGCCATGAGTCGATTCATGCTTGGATTAGTGATGCATATCAAGCCACAAGACGCCACAATCTTCTCTGTTCAGACTTTATTCAAATCAACAGTGACTAGATTGGGTGGCCATGACAAGGTGACTTCATGCAGACCTAGTACTTATGGGCTTGCTTAAGGTTACTTTCGCAAGGACCAATTTTTCCGTGGCATTCCTTTATGTTGCTGTATCAGAGGAGAAAGAGGCAATGGAAAAATTCTTTGATCTTGAGTTCTACAGAAACTCGTGGGTATGATCTTGACGTCAGCAGTGTTGCTTTCCTAGAGCCATGCTCTGCAGAGAGTGGAACAAACATTTTTTAGTCCTCTAAGTCAGGTAATAGAGATGCTCACTAAAACTGGTGGTTCGATGCCTCTCATTTTCCTCATTACTGACGGGGGCTGTTGAAGATGAAAGACATGTTTGGGACGTTAGGGAAGGTCATCTCAGAAAAAAGAAGCCCAATGAATTTCAAAGAGGAATTTTCAGCATTTCAAACCTGGGAATGTTTCTTGTTGATCACTTTTGTACAATTATAAACCCTCCATAGTCTGGCATTCTTGCTGTTGGTAGAGGCAACAAGGTTGTTGAACCAGTGGTTGGAAACGATGGACTTGAGAAGCCTACAGTTGTCACAAAAATGAACCTCGAATCTGTGCTGATTTAGAAGATGCAAATGCTGCCTGGAATGTCCCATTTCGAGCATGTATGCACAAAGTGCCAGTTGATATATTGAAACGCGGCTCTCAATGGCCAGAGCTATGGCCTGCAAGGTTGGATAAAACTCCATACTGGTTGACGAGTTCCCAGGTTGGGGTTTATGGCAGAGCAGCACATGGAGATTTCACTGCAGACTATGAACATTGGAAACGAGTGGCTGCTAAGTCATATCTAATGGGATGTATTTGTGGTGCCTTTGGGTCCAAGTGGACTCACTACTAAAGTCCAGTCGGCTGGAATGCACCATGAGTCTTTGGCAGAGGGTCTGCCTGGTGACAATGTTGGTTTCAGTGTGAGGAATGTTGCTGTCAAGGATCTAAGACGTGGCTTTGTTGCATCTAACTCCAAAGATGATCCTGCAAAGGAAGCTGCCAACCTCGCAGTCAAGTCATTATCAGAAACCACTCCGGCCAAATTGGAAATGGTTATGCCCCAGTCCTTGGCTGCTACACCTCTCACATTGCGGTAAAGTTTGTTGAGGACTGTCACTGGCAATGGACTTCATTCTTCTCTGCTGTGTCAGTACAGGATTGATACTCCTATCACTGTTCACCTCGATCATGGAAGCTTGAAGAAATAGCTGGTGGATGTTCTTGTGTTGGGATTTGTTGCAGTTACAGTGGATGGTCCTCGCTTTTCACTTCAAGGATAACCTCTCATTTTCTATCCTATCAGTGACTCCCCAGGCCCACTGGTCTGATATTAGCTTGCATGGCCACCTTTGGCATGCAACTAAGGGGCCACGTGTCATCTTCTTTTTTCTCTTCCCAATTTCAAAAAAATGAATTCCTAATCCCGTTTTAAAATAATTTTCCAACTGTCCGTTTTTAAATGACCCCAAGCCATCAAATTTTCCATCCTTAGGGTTTTTAGATACCAACATCTCATTTTTAATAAAATTTGGTCGCCATTTTCTTTTTGGCGAACCACTTTCGAATTTTCTTTGATTTTCAAAATGTTTTAAAATAAGTGTGAATTTATTTTTCGTAATTCTTGGTGATAGAATTTATTAAATTAATTCATACAAAAATAAACGGGCTTTGGTGGGGGCCCCACATCAAATAAATTTTCATCAAAATAAAAGTGAATTTGAGTGAAATGTCATGTGTGCTGTTGATGGTTCTTTATCTGTTTATTGACTCGCGGGCTATATTTTATATTCATTAATTGTGCACTAACCCCATTTCTTGATAGCACATGGTGGCTTGTTGCTCAGGTACGTACCCACTTTCACTCTAGCCATCTTCTATGCATTGTTCTATTTCTCATATGTGCATGATTACTCTGAGTATTCGTTGATTTCCTCATCATTGCCACGTCAACTTCATTTTATTAATAGAGACCCGACTTTAGGGACTTAGAAGGGTGCTACGGTCTTTATCGTACCTTCCCGATAAGTAACTTGACCCCCGAACCCGATCTGGTTTTTCATGGACCACATTTTCCAAAATAAGGAGTCACACTTAGGGTTTTTCTTTCTTATTTTGTTTACCCTTTAAAAATAAAACAAAAATAAGTGGCGACTCCAAGTCATTTTCAAATAATCAATAAATCATTTTTTTGAATAAAAATGGAGCTCGCCATCGAGTGGAAAACGCATGAGCCGAAATGCGGGGTCCACAGTATGCTATCATGAAACGAGATTAGTGCATAATAATGAATGCAAAATATATTGCATATGTCACAAAATAGAGTAAGAAATCCTCAATGGCAATTATGCACTTCACTCAAATCATTTTTAAAGAAAATATCATGGATGTTAGGGCCCCACCAAAGCCCAATTTATTTTAGCATGAATTAATCCCATAAATTCCATTATTTTGGAATTATGAAAATTCATTTATATTTATTAAAAATCAAGAAAATTGGAAAATTGTTTGAAGATCAAAGAAAAATTGTGAAAGTGCTTACCTGAAGGGAAATGTAGCAAGTTTATTACAAACGAGATTTTTGGAAACTCTAAACCCTAAGGAAGGAATAAGACAAAAAATGACTTAAAATTATTTGAAAACCGGAGTGGAATTAAAATTATTTGAAAATTTGGAATTTTGAAAATTATTTGAAAATTGAAGTTTTGAAAATTATTTGAAAATTGATGTTTTGAAAATTAAATTTGAAAATTGGAGTTTTGAAAATTATTTGAAAATTTGAGTTTTGAAAATTATTTGAAAATTTGAGTTTTGAAAATTATTTAAAAATTAGAGTTTCGAAAATTATTTTAAAATTAAAATGGAAATAAGATTATTTGAAAAATTGGAATTTTGAAAATTATTTAAAAGAGGATTTGTGAAAATCAAATTTTGACGTGTGAGGATAAAGAATCAAAAAGGATAAGGGCACGTGTACTTGAAGGATGGCCCACTAAAGGTGGCCATGCACGGAGAGCTTTTATGCATGTGAGAGGAGGACATGTCAAAATTCTTCTAATTAGGGTTCAGGATGCCTTATAAGGTCAAGATGTTGTTGGACATTTAGGATTCAATGGTTGATTAGGGCCAAGACATTATCAACATTTCATAACATGGGTTCTTCTAACGCTGTGTTGAGTCTAACTATTTTAGTTTTTGCACCATGAGGGTTGTCCTGATTTTTACTCATCTTTCCAATGTCAACAATTTGCATCTTCCACAACTAAACCCACATATTGAAGGGTATCATTTATTCTGAAAATTTGAAGTGCCCCTGCTTAGAGCTCATGACTACTGGCTTTGCCACTCGTGAAAATTCCCATGCCACTATTGACTTGTCATTCACCATTTTCTTGCACTGTGCTATATGTTATTAGTGAGTTACCAGCTCCTGAAAGTGAAGTAATGAATCTCCACTTTAAAAGAGGGACTGGGTTCTCCATGAACTGCACCAGCTCACTGCCTATTTACACCTGGCAGCACATAAGTCACCCATGTAGGACTTCGTTCCAAAGGCCCATTTGGATTGTTAAAATAGACCCTATATTTGCTTCCATTATGACAACAATGCCCTTACCAGGTAGTGCTCATTCTGGAATCTGGTTGGAAGATGAGCTGGTCTTATTTCCGCTTGATGGTTCAAGGCTTTCTTTCTAAGAGTTTTTCATGGTTCAAAAACGTGAAAATAACATCCAAGTCCTCATCTTTAGCAACTCTTCTTCACCACTACATTGCTCATTTCTTTCTTGATGCCCATCCTACCTTGGAACTTTGTTGAAGTAGTCAAGCACTTACCATGGCGAGGATCAGTAGCACACATTATGTTCTTTGTGTCCCACGTCTGTCCAGTGAGCTTTAGGAAGGTAAGGGTGCGGTATTGCTGTGACCCATGGGATGTGAGTGGCGTAAACCCGACCATGAAGAAGTACAGGCAAGGGAACGACATGAGATTAACGACAAACTTCCAGAGATCTAAGTTAGGTTAACCCGGGAGGCGAAGACAGCAAGTTACCTGAACTTCAAGATTGACGAGCCCATATTTCCAATGTTGAATAGAAGCCTCTCGTCATTAACAATTCTCCAACAAAAGGAAATGAGGAAGATCACCACACACTACTTCAGGTTGACATCAGAATCTTTCTCTCTATATGATCTCACGAAACTCCACCTCTACTTCACCAATATGGCGTCAAGGTGAGCTAGTGCAGAGATTTCAAACATGGGGTTGTTTGGCTTAGAGTCCCAAATTTCATATTAAAGGTCGGAAAGGTTGAAAAGGTAAAAAAGGTCCGAAGCTAGTCCAAATCTAATTGGATAAGAGATGAGCATATTGGGATTTACTGAAGGCGCTCATTTCTTGATAATAGATAACATTGAAGCAAACTGATACGTCTGAAAATGGGTTTCATGTCAAAATCCAATTAGAAGTGGTCTACCATCAACAAGCCCCTTGTTGTCCAATGTCCCTGTAGTAGTTGTTGTCCGAGTTTGTAATGACAAGGTATTTTAGGTCACGTTAGAATTTCTAGTTTGAAAAGTCTTCTATTGAACAGTGGTTGAAAAGTAAAAAAAAAAAAAAATGATTAGAGAACACGTGTTAATTTTGGATTGGCAAAATTCGAAATATTTTGTTGGTCAATTAAGCGAGTTGAATTTTTTTGTCACGTTAGCTTTCTAGTAGAAAATTTCTTAGGATCGTAAAAATTGAAAATTTTTGAAAACAAAAAAAGAAAAGAAGAATGAATTAGTTAAAATTAACTAGAACTAATTAAGTAAAGAAAATTAAATTAATTTGCTTAATAATAAATTTGAGAAAATTAAAATTTTTTGGATGGTGTTTGTTAATTTATTTTGTGTGTTGTTAAAAAAATGAAAATGAGGTGAAATGAAAAAAAATAAATTAATGAAAGAAATGGAAAAGAATTGAAAAAGAAAAACAAAGGAAATTAGAAAAAGAAAAACAAAGGAAACCAAATAGGGTTAAAGCTTTTGAGTGGTGTTTGGGTCATGGGCCACTTGTGGTTGGCAAGCTTTAGAAACAAAGGAAATGAAAAGAATTAAAATGGGAAGGAGGAAAAGAAAAAGAGAAGTGGCAGAAGGGGAGGGGCAATGAGCTCATGCAGGGGAGAAAAAATTTCCGCCATTCTTTGGCTGATCATTTGGACAGCTAAACGAGCTCTGTTCCGCATGAAATTTTGAAGGAGAGTTCTACTCGACGTGAGAAACGTTTCTGCAGTGTCTGATTTTGTTTTCAATAGTCTAATTGGTAGATCTGAGGTAGGGAGACTTAACTGTAAAACTTAAATTAAATATTTTTTTCTTGAAAAAAAAATTATAGATTTTGTTGTTATGAGTTAAATAGGTAATATTTGTGATACAAGAAATTTTATTGGATGATTTGGGAATATTTTTTGGAAATTTGGTGATAATGGGAAATTTTTTGGTTGATAAATGATTGCATTTGGATTGATAAAATTAATGGGATTGTTGAGAATAAATGAAATTGTGATATAAATTATAATTTATTGATATGTAGATTTTTTAGAATTTATTGGAATATTTTTGGTAACTTTATTGTGGAAAAATAATTATATTTAATTATTGGAATTACTGGAATTGTTGGAAAATTATGGAATTTTGGTATAGATTATGTTTAATTGAGATTTGAATTATTGGAAACTTATTTGGTTGCTTTTGGTAATTTTATTATGGAGAAATTAATTATATTTGATTATTGGAATTATTGGGGTTGTGGAAAAATTATGGAATTTTGGCATATATTATGTTCAATTAAGATTTGAATTATTGAAAATTTATTTGGTTGTTTTGGTAATTTTGTAGTGGAGAAAATAATTATATTTGATTATTGGAATTATTGGGGTGTTGGAAAATTATGCCATTTTGATATGATTGTAATTTCAATGATATTTGGACTAGTTGGAAATTTTTATTGGATATTGTGATATTGTGAAGGAGGATAATTAACCTCATTGAATTTCATTTGCATCATGGTTGTGTGAAGGAAAAATAAAAATTGAGAAAAGAGCATGAAATAGAAAAAGAAAGAAAAATGAAATAGTAATGAAAAGAAAGGCTCATGTGAGGCGAGTTAAGAAGGGAGAGAGATCCCTAGGGTGAAAGACCCAAAAATTTACCTCAGGAAGACTCTGAATGGGGAGTGTATTTAGGTACGGGCGCGTATCCTACGTTGAAAGCTCGAGAACGACAATGCATTGTATAACTTTGTGCCACATATCCATATGCATTTCATTTAGTTGTTGAAAATCGTGGAATTGTTATAATTATAGATTTTAAAATATGTGGGTTGTCCAATGCTGGTGGAATGCTTCTTTTATGTTCACTTGGAACTTAGTAATCCCAATTAACCCCTTGGGTGTAAGGCACCCTACTGAGCAATGTGGAATTCTCACTCCTTCCTTCTTATATCTTTTTAGATGCAAATGTGACTACTAAGGATCTATAGATGGGGCAGGGAGGGCTTCAGGATGCCCTAGGAGATTTAGAGCGACCTAGTGGATTGTGTTGTATTTGTTATGTTGGTTATTTTGGGACTTGTATTAGCAAACTTTGAAACTATATTTTTGTAAGAAGACTTTATTTTGATTAATTTTCTCAATTGTGAACTCTTATTTCTAGACTTTAATAGTGATAATTATTATATCTGGTTGCTTTTGAGTAGTGGTTAGTATGTTGATAAATTGGATTGTTAATTGGAGGGAGCTTTAGTGTGATTATGTGTAGAGAAAAAAACATTTCAGAGTATTTTGGTTGATTGCGAGTGTGGATTAAGAGGAACCCTTAAGGTCAAACCTTTGACCTAGGGTCATGGGCCAAATTTTGGGTCGCTTGGAATTTGGATCATGACAAGTTTCATGAGAGTACCCATAGTCATCCTTCACATGTTGCATAGTCTACGGGTCTGCGATGATGTCGGGGCACATGTGGGGTATGCGCTCACTACAATTTGGGTTCAACATAAGGTCCACCTCTGAGCCTTGGGATAGAAGTCATGAAGAATGGGATTGGGTTGAGTACAAAACATGAACTGAAATGAGAGATGGGTGCTCAATACATTGAAAGAAAACGTGGCTATGCATGACCAAAGTTGAGAAAGGAAAAGGAAGAAGCTAAAGGTGGGTAAGGTGGTGAGTATCGTGTAGGAATGAGGAGTGTTTCGTGGGTATGAAGGATGCTGGTGAGTATAGTACAGGAGACAAGCTGAGTATGGTGTGGTGTGGTGTGGTGATCAGTTCGGTGGGTACAAAGGATAGGAAGGTGATGGGTATGGAGATGGGAGATGAGCTGAAAGTAGTATGTATGGAGGATGGGGAGATAGAAATGATGCTAGGTGCATTTTTACATCAATGGGACCCATGTCAAAGTCAACTCCTTTTCATGTTTTAGAAACTCTCGCCTTTCAAAAATTTGATGCTGAAGTTTGAACAAATCTAAAGGTGGAATTTGGCCTTGCTCTAGTGGTAAGTCATTTACATTGAAGGCTTATCTACTTTCCTAACCCCGTTGGTAGCTAACGTTCATAAACTTATGAGGACCTCTTCCATGGAAAACCCACTTGCTAAGCTCAATAAAAAATTGCCCACCGTTGAATTTCTTTCCTGTGTCGTTCTACTCCCGGATTACTAACGCGATCACCTGGTATTCATGATGATTTCTGTTAACATATGCAATATGTATTCCATTATAGCCTCATCTTACAACCTATTAGTTTCACGTTATGGCTTTAACCTCCCAAAGTTTGACTGAGTGAACCATGTCCAACAAACTGATTCAATAGCTTCATGACCATAGAAGTATGTAATGATGGAAAAGAGGGCATCCAACACTCATGGGTATTTCCACTTATTGCTTCAGTAGGTTATGAGCGCAGATATAGTGCTTCAAAGTAAAAGGGTCTAATAGAGTGATACAGTTGCTAGTTTTCATGTAAATCACAAGAAGATGGAGACTTCCAGCTGCAAATTCTCTAAGGAAAAAATATCAGATCCCCATAAGGCCTACTGTTCCTTTTATGCTTTTGAAGATGGGCTATTGAAAGTCTTGAATGCACCTTCTACAGTTGTCATGGGTGTTGTTACTGAACAACGAATGGCATGAGATTCATGAAGTCGGGCCTGAAGCTTCATGTGATTGGCAATTTTTAGGAAATCACTACTAAGAGACATGGAGTGATGAAGCTCAATGGATTGCCTCACTAGTCATCTGACCAACTAATTGACATCATTGTCCAATCCTATGGATCTACAATCGGGAAATTTTGAGTGAGATCTTCAGATCTAATAACTTGATTGTATCATGCTCATCAGTTCTCTTCATCCTGGGAATCACCTTCGGCTGCAATAGTTCCAGTTAAAATTAAATCTATCACCTGTGATGATACTTCGAAACACATTCATTTTCTAGCTTATGATTATCACCATTTTTGTAGGTGAATGAAACTCACTCTTTATCATCATTTGACAGCATGACATGGGAAAGAATGAACAAAATAGACATGTAGTTACCAAAATCACCCAAGGTTTTTGAGTCTTTCATTATGTATAAAGCATTCCATTCCATATGAGGCACTCTTGAGACCACTGGAAGAGTCGAAATGCCCAATAACACCATGTACCAAACCAAAATCTCTCACTAGCCTACTTTCCATTTCTCCATTATATCAAAGAATGACCAGCTGAATAGAGCAATAATATAATAGATGATGAATGGGATGCATAGAACAAAGCACAAATGAAAGAAACATAAAGTAATAACCAAATACGATACTAAGCCACGTTTCATGTTAAAATCAACGGGCTTAAACATAGGTGAGTGAATCTGAATGAATTTTAAAAGAAGAGCACATGTATTATTTAGTCATTCTATAGGAAAGCTACAATGGAGATAAATTTTGCTTAAACAGAGCCAAAAGAAATAAAATATGAATCAACTTTAACCAAATTACAAAGAGGTTAAGAACATCATCTGTGTGGCCTGTGACTATCCACACCCAAACCAATGATAAATGACACTCAAAATCAGCAATGACAAGAAAGGAAAACAAAGAAATCCAGAGTAAGGATATCCATAGTGGCCATACCTGAGCTCCTCAAGTAAAGCTTGTTCAACTTTTTCTCTTTCGACTCTTTCTTTCCTTACTTCTTTCTCTCAAAAATAGTTTTTCTCACAACCTCTCATTCCCTCTATTTCATACCTTTCTAGAATTTGTTTGCTCTCCTCCTCTCCCCCCCCCCCCCCCCCCCTCCCTCCTCGGAATCCTCCTCTCAGCTCTCACTCAAACCCCTGAATGTTAGAAAACTCGCCTACCATACCCAAGCTCTCCTTCCTCTGCTCAGCTTAACATCTCTAAATCTTCTTCTTGAATTTAGAGCTCAGAGCTCTTGACCTAGAGTCATTTTTCATTTATGACCCATAGTAATTTTTTTTCCATTTAAAGCCTGAAGCTCTCAGCCCAGAGTCGGTTTTTCATTTATGACCTAGAGTCATTTCTTTTCCATTTAGAGCCTAGAGCTCTTGACTCAAAGTCGTTTTTCATTTATGACCCAAAGTCATTTCTTTTCCCTTTAGAGCCCAAAGCTCCTGACCTAGAGTCGTTTTTCACTTATGACCTAGAGTCATTTCTTTTCCATTTAGAGCCCAGAGCTCTCGACCTAGAGTCATTTTTCATTTATGACCCAAAGTCTTTTTTTTTTTTTTTTCATTTAGAGCCCACAGCTCATGACCCAGAGTCGTTTTTCATTTATGACCCAAAGTCATTTCTTTTCCATTAAGAGCCCAGAGCTCTCGACCTAGAGTCATTTTTCGTTTATGACCCAGAGTCATTTCTTTTCCATTTAAAGCTCAGAGCTCTCGAGCTAGAGTCGTTTTTCATTTATGACCCAGAGTCATTTCTTTTCCATTTAGAGCCTAGAGCTCTCGACCTAGAGTCGTTTTTCATTTATGTCCTAGAGTCATTTCTTTTCCATTTAGAGCCTAGAGCTCTCGACCTAGAGTCGTTTTTCATTTATGACCTAGAGTCATCCTTTTTCACATAGAGCCTTGAGCTCACAACATAGAGTTGTTCCATTTTTGTGATTACGACCCCATGTTCCAAGCTTACTCTTGTCATGTGCTAGGACAAAATCTCTGGTCCTTTTCTTTTAGTTCTTCGATATAGTTCGCTTTGTTCCACTCATTATTTGTATTTTTACTCACATTCCCTACACTCATGATCTCTACCGAAGAAGGGCATATTAATAGACCCTCCATTTTGTCCTCCTAGCACATGTCCTATTAGGTATTTGTTCGTTACTTTACATCAATTCATTGGTGGCCCATTGCTACTCATGTAGTCTATCTTTTCTAAGCCACCTTAGGGACTTTGGTTGAGGGATTTATCTAACTCCATTGTGACACTTGGCAGCCCTATTTTACACTTAGGCACCCTAAGTCCATTTAGATACACTTGGCCCATTAAGCACCACCTTAGGCTCACCCTAAGCCCATTTCGATACACATGGCTCATGAGGCATCACCTTAGGCCCACTTAGGCACCTTAGGCTCACCCTAAGCCCATTTCGATACACATGGCTCATGAGGCATCACCTTAGGCCCACTTAGGCACCTTAGGCTCATTTAAATACACATGGACCATCAGGCACCACCTTAGACCCACTTAGGCACCCTAGGCCCATTTAGATACACTTGACCCATTAGGTACCACCTTAGGCCCACTTAGGCACCCTAGGCCTATTTAGATACACATGGCCTAATAGGCACCATCTTAGGCCCACTTAGGCACCCTAGGCCCATTTAGATACACATGGCCCATTAGGCATCACCTTAGGCCCACTTAGGTACCCTAAGCCCATTTGGAGACACTTGTCCCATTAGGCACCACCTTAGGCCCACTTAGGCACCCTAGCCCATTTAGATATGAGAAAACAAAGGCTATGTTTAGTTAAGAAAAACACCCAAAGGGGGGGGGGGGGGGAGGGGGGGTGAATTGGGTTTTTAAATTCTTTTCAATCACAACAAAATTAAACAAAATATAAGTAAAGTAAAGAGATAGAGTTGAGAGAATTCAAACTCGGGTTTATAGTGGTTCGACACTTGCTTGCCTACGTCCACTCTCCTCAACCTCCTAACCGAGTGAGGGTTCCACTAACTTGAAGCTTCAACCAAGCTTCCAATCTTCTTACACTTGGATTCCGGCTCCAATGGGCTCTTACACAACCTCTTCAAGATTCAACCCTCTTGAAGGCTTTAACACTCAGATTGTTACAAAATATACTCACTCAACCTAGCTTAAAGATGGCTCAAATACAAGACAAAGCTAGGATGACAACAAGAGTGCACTAAAGGATATGCAAGTGGTGATTTAATGCACTATGAAAGAAATGAGAGCTTTTTTATTAAGAACAGGTAGGTGGGCTTTGAATGCAAGTGTTCTCTTGTCAATAAATGAAGTGGAGCTCTCAATTTATAGGTTTCTAAGCTCGAGAGTCAAAATCAGCAAAAGGCAACCTCGTTCGGTCGAGCTAGGGGTCGACCGGTTAACTAGCCGTTGGAGTATTTAATGCATGATAGGTTACCGTTGTCTTAATCGAACCTCGACCGGTCCTCGACCAGACCTCGACCGGTAAAGGAATCACCTCGATCAGGAAAAGAAGGCTACTGGGAGAGAGAGAAGGTTTTTAACCTTCCTCGACCGAACGACCTTAACCGGTCGACCGGTTGGCCATAGCCTTGATCGGTTGAGCCTTTTTGGCCCCGAAAAACCTATTTTTATTCCTTTCTTTTATAACACTTAGGCAAGGTCTTTAGGTAAATTATTAAGCCAATTTTGAAACATTTTGCCTAAGGTAAATTAGTTAAAAACTCGGGTTTTAATGAAGTTGACGTTTTAAAGAATAAATTGAGTTTTCTAAGATGCATGAAAACGTATGAAAATCCTAAGTGCACTCATGCATTCATCTTACATTAGTTTCCTATGATCTCAAGTCTTCCAAGCGTCTCGATGTTATATCCATTTGGTCATTTGATGAATTTTCGAGTTTATACCTGAGATTCTTAAACATTAAACCAATTAGTTACTTAACCATGGTTTATTATCATCAAAACCCGATTAGGAGAACCCTTGGGCTAACAATCTCCCCCTTTTTTATGATGACTAACCTTGGTTATCTAGGAGAGAAAGAAATCTCCCCCTCAAACCAATCATGGATCAATCAAACGATAAGCAATGTAAAACACGAAAAATCAATGGATAAAAATATCATATCATATATATATGGAAATCTCACATGTACAATAAGATATATATGACAATGATAACAATGACATGCATGAGAGACTCCTTGATCCTATAGATCCTAGATCCTAAAAATATCTCCTCCTTTGGCAACATAAAAAAGAAACGAAGGGGGATGTCTAAATAGCCTCAAGGCTGAGGGGGTGGAGGAGGAAACACAGAGCGGAGATATGCCATTATCTCCTCATGCTGACTCGCCTGACGGCTCTTAATATGATCCATGCGTTGCTTGAGATGGTCAAAGGTAGCCTGCTATTAATCTATACGCTCCTCTATGCACTCAAATCGCTGCTGGAAGTGATCAAACTGAGAGGTGACTCCAGTCTGATACTGATTGAGATGCTCCTCCATAGAGTAGAAGCGAGAGTCATGGACTAGGGCAAGCTCCTCCATACGAGTCCTAAGAGAGCTGATCTGCACGGAGAGATCCATCCAAGGCACATGATTAGGAACATGAGGTGCCTGAGATGGTAGCTCGGTAAATGAAGGCGAGATGAAGGGCCTGCTGTGAAAGACGGCTCAGTCATCATAGGCTCGGAGAAGGTAGCCTCAACATGAATGCCCTCTGACTAATGTGGTGGCGGAATGTCAAGCTCGGGCCCTCTTTGCTCAAAGTCCCTCTAAGGGTCCAACCCATCCTCCATCTCTCTGATCTCGGCCTCCTCCTCTACTCTGGGGTGTATCTGATCATGTTCTCGGGCTGTCGCTCGGCTTTCCTAACCCAGGAGCCATCGGGTGCCTTCTCGAACTTCATGCACCCCAGAGATTGCTCATCATACGTGTCATAGCTGGTGGGGGCCTCAAAATCCATCTCTCTACTCAAGTCAACCCCGGCATCCTTGAAAACACGGGTAAGGAAGCGGTCGTAGGGGAGTACTCGTGTTGAGCTCTCAACACAGGAAATCATATGCATCATCATAAGGTATCCAACATGAATCCATCTCCCGGTGAGGATCGAGTCCATAATAAAAGCCTCGAGATAGGAGACCTCGTCTCGATGTCCTCCACGTGGCAAGAGAATCGAACAGATCATGTGGTGAAGGACTCGGTTAGTCACTGTCAAGCTGTGAGCCGATGGTTTGCCCATCCCCTGGGGATCGGCCAGTCTGCACAATCTCTGAACAGCCTCTCTAGGCTCGAATCCCGGCACAGTGGGCCATGCCTTGGCCTCATAAACACGGAGTCCAATCGAAGGGATGTCCAGAATGCGGCAGATGCTCTCGGGACTCAATCGGATCTCAACTCCTCTCATAGTAGATAATACGGGTCCTCCAAGCCCGTAGGTCGCCTGAGAATAGAAAGCCCGCACTAGATTCGAGAAGACCGGCTCAGAGATCGTCACTACGGGCAGCCATCCCATCCGTCTGAATAACCCTTCAAAGCCAAAGTGCTGAAGTTGGGAGAAATTGACACTTCTCCCTGGGACGACTTTCCTTTGGGCAAATTTTTGCTTGTAGTGCTAATAGTCCTCATTCGAACTAAAGAGTGTCGTGTCAAACCTCGCCTTTCGGTGAGCCTCCATCTGCTCGGGCTGAGATGGCTCAGCAGGACGCTTGCCCTGAGCCCTAGAAGTGCCCGTCTCTCTTTTTGGTGCCATCAATGAAGCAAAAGAGGAGAAGAAGAAGTCCAAAGAGAGAATGAAAGCAAAGAGGAAGAAGCAACCACCAACCCGAAACCCTAGACGCCCAGAGATGGAGCTGAACAACCTTGAGACGCGCGGTGCAGAGAGGAGACGCTCTCAAAAGGTGAAACCCTGGGTTTCAAACCAAAACCCTAGCTCAAATCCGTCCCAAAATCAAGTCCTCAGCCTGCAATCGGTCCGAAATTTGGCCAAAAAGTCTTCTGGAAGCAGGGATGTGAAGGGGCGGCAAGCTTTGGAGGAGAAAATGGGAGAAATGAAGCGCGTGGGAGTGCGTTTTAAATTCTCAGCCCCGTCGAACCGGTCGACCACCTGGTCAACGGTCAACGGTCATGGTCAACGGTCAATTTTTCCAAATTTTCTTGCATTTTCTTGTCTTGTGATCCTCCCTCTGCCCTTTTCAGTTGAAATCCCCAATTTTTTATGTCCAATGCCACAGGAATTTTGATTTTTGGTCAAAATTTGATCTCTTTCCTATGATTATTTCTATATGATGCATATGATATTAATTTCACGCAATCATAGGGTATATTCAAGAGTAATATCAACAAGAATTCATCAAGCAATCATTTGATCATAAAGAAATCACCCCTAGTTGTCTTCTAATATCAACAAATTGCTCTTCACTTAGGGGTTTTGTAAAAATATCGGCAAGTTGATCTATTGTGCTTACAAATTCAAGTGTAATGTCACCCTTTTGTGCATGGTCTCTAAGAAAATGATGTCTTATCTCTATATGCTTAGTCCTAGAGTGTTGTACCTGATTTTTTGAAATGTTTATGGACTAGTGTTATCATATTTTATAGGAACATGCTCAAAAATCAAATTGAAATCATTAAGTGTTTGTTTCTTCCAAAGGATTTGTGCACAACATAAACCAGCTGCTATGTATTCGGCTTCCACCGTAGACAAAGCTACCGAATTTTGCTTCTTACTATGCCATGATACAAGTGAGTGTCCTAGGAAATGACAAGTGCCACTAGTGCTTTTCCTCTTAACTTTACAACCGGCAAAGTCGGCATCCGAGTATCCAATTAATTCAAAGTTATCACCCTTAGGATACCATAGGCCTATGTCCATAGTTCCTTTTAAATATCTAAAAATTCGTTTTACAGCACTTAAATGAGATTCCTTAGGACAAGATTGAAATCTAGCACACAAGCATACACTATACATGATGTCGGGTCTACTAGTGGTCAAGTATAGCAAAGAACCTATCATGCCTCTATACATAGTTGAGTTGACGGGCTTACCTTTCTCATCCATGTCAAGCTTGATGGATGAACTCATTGGAGTCTTCATTGTTTTGGCTTCCTCCATATTGAACCTTTTGAGGAGATCCCTTATATACTTGGCTTGATTGATGAAGGTTCCTTCCTTTAGTTGCTTGATTTGAAGTCCAAGGAAGAAATTAAGTTCTCCCATCATGCTCATTTCGAACTCACTATACATGCATTTAGAGAATTCTTCACAAAGAGAGACATTAGTAGCTCCAAAAATGATATCATCAACGTATATTTGTACTAAGAGCATGTCATTATCTTTGGTTTTTATGAAAAGAGTTGTGTCAATTTTTCCCATTTTAAAACCCTTTTTCAAAAGAAATGTACTCAATATTTCATACCATGCTCTAGGTGCTTGTTTCAAACCATAAAGTGCCTTTTTAAGTCTAAAAACATGATTAGGAAAGTTAAAATTTTGAAAATCGGGTGGTTGTTCAACATATACCTCTTCATTTATAAAGCCATTTAAGAAAGCACTTTTCACATCCATTTGATATAAAAACAAAGTCTTTAAAACATGCAAAGGCAAGTAGCATCCTAATGGCTTCCAATCTAGCCACGGGAGCAAAGGTTTCTTCATAATCTATCCTTTCTTCTTGATTAAAACCTTGGGCTACCAATCTTGCTTTATTCCTTATAATTATGCCATTTTCATCCATTTTGTTTCTAAAGACCCATCTAGTTCCAATAACACTTTGATTTTGAGGTCTTGGCAGTAATTCCCATACTTCACTTCTTTCAAATTGGTTTAACTCTTCTTGCATGGCAATCATCCAATTTTCATCAACTAGAGCATCTTTTATATTTTTAGGTTCAATTTGAGAGATAAAAGCAAGATTATTGCAAATATTTCTAAGGGATGATCTAGTTCTTACCCCACTAGATGGATTACCTATAATTTGATCTTGTGGGTGGTTGATGACAAACTTCCAATCTTTAGGGAGGTCTTGGCTTGATTCACCTTGCACTTGTTGAGGAGGAGGTAGTGCTAAAGGTGATTCCTCTTTCTTGGGATCCTCTACAACTTCTTCTTGTTGCCTTCTATCTTCAATTTGTAATTTTCCCATGGAGGTCTCCAAGCCTAAATCATCATCAAAGCTCTCTCTTTCTTAGAGAGAATTGTTAGATTCATCAAAAATAACATGGATGGACTCCTCAACTACCATGGTTCTTTTGTTAAAAACTCTAAAAGCTTTACTTGAAGTTGAGTAACCAAGAAAAATTCCAACATCCGATTTTGCATCAAATTTTCCAAGATTGTCTTTGGTGTTTAATATAAAGCATTTGCACCCAAAGACTTTGAAATAGCTAATGTTGGGTTTCTTGTTTTTCCAAAGCTCATAGGGAGTTTTCTTAAGAATAGGCCTTAATAAAATTCTATTTAAAACATAACAAGAAGTGTTAACGACTTCGGCCCAAAAGTATTTTGGTAAATTGTTTTCATTTAGCATGGTTCTAGCCATTTCTTGAAGAGTTCTATTTTTCCTTTCAACTACCCCATTTTGTTGAGGAGTTCTAGGAGCCGAAAAGTCGTGGTTAATACCATGCTCATTGCAATAGTCTTCAAAATCAATATTTTCAAATTCTCTCCCATGATCACTTCTTATACAAGTAATTGTAAAACCTTTTTCATTTTGAACCTTGTTGCAAAACTTTGAAAATTCATAAAAGGCTTCATTCTTTTGACTTAAAAATAAGACCCAAGTGTATCTAGAGAAGTCATCCACAATAACAAAAGCATAAGATTTTCCTCCAAGACTTGGTGTCCTAGAGGGACCAAATAAATCCATATGCAACAATTCACGAGGTCTAGTTGTTGAAATGAAAAGTTTGTTTTCAAAAGAGTTTTTTATTTGCTTTCCCATTTGACAAGCTTCACAAACTTTGTCTTTTTGAAAATTTATTTTGGGAAGGCCTCTAACAAGTTCATCTTTGTTGAGTTGGGAAATGAGGTCCATGTTAGCATGTCCCAACCTCCTATGCCACAACCAACTTTGATCATGCATGCTTGAAAAGCATCTATCATGGCCATCATATTTTGAAATATTTATTGCATAAACATTATCACATCTATGACCCATGAAGATGGTTTTATCATTTTGAATATCTCTGATGATGCAATGAGATGCTTCAAAAATCACTTTAAAACCTTTGTCACAAAGTTGACTTATGCTCAAAAGATTATGTTTTAAACCATCAACTAATAAAACACTTTCAATAAGAGAGGATGTGTCATTACCAATGTTGCCTTGACCAATGATCCTTCCTTTTGAATTGTCTCCAAAGGTAACGTATCCTCCCTTTCTTTTTGTAAGGAAAGCGAACTTGGATTCATCCCCGGTCATGTGCCTTGAGCCTCCACTATCCAAGAACCACTTATCCTTCATTGATCCCTACAAAATAAAATTCAGGTTGATTTAGGTACCCATATCTTTTTGGGTCCTTGAGGGTTAGTGACCTTGGATTTCTCAACCCAAACCTTTTTAGCTTTAGCATTAGAAATCTTTTCAGTACCATTTCTTAAGGGACATGTACTACTTATGTGCCCTCCTCTTCCACAAAAGTTGCAAGTGGTGGAAGGACTTGCACTTGCGGATTCTTTTACAAAGTAGTTTTTAAAATACTTTTGATTTTTTGATGATTTGAATCCTAGCCCTTGTTTGTCAAAGACACATTTTTGGCTAGCTAATATTATTTCAAAAGATTTTTGTCCACAAAAGAAAATTGAAAGAGGGGAGGTTAACCATTCATTTTTCTTTTTTTAAAATCTCATTTTTCACTCCTCAAAATCTCATTTTCCTTTTCAAGATGAGTTTTAGATAATTCATCAATTGAAAACTTTTCTTTCACTTCTTCAAGTTCCTTTTCAAGATCTTGAATTTTCTTTTTAAGAGAATTATTTTTCAAACTAAGTTTTTCAAAATCCTCATATAATTCTTCAAAAACATCATGCATATCTTCATTACTAAAGTTAGAGTTTACCTCATCAAGATCATCTATTGCCATGAAGCACATGTTTGCCACTTCCTTCTCATTTTCTTCTTCGGAGGATTCTTCACTTTCACTCCAAGTGGCCATCATTGTCTTCTTCATTCTTCTCTTGGCTTCACTCTTGTAGAGAGGACAATCATATTTGATGTGTCCCGGTTTTTTGCACTTGAAGCATATCAATTCTCTTTTCTCTTCCCATTTCTCTTTGTCACCATGGGATGAAGATTCCTTTTTAGAAGGATCCCTTCTAGAGGTGAATTTCCTTCCTCTAAACCTTTCACCTCTCATGAATTTATTGAGCTTTCTTGTTATGAGGGCTAGATCATCATCTTCATCACTTGGCTTTTCTTCTTCAACATCTTCTTCTTCCTTGGTTATAGCTTTAAGGGTTATGCTTTTCTTCTTTTTGTCTTCACCCTCTTATAGCTTCTTTGTCAAATTGATCTCATATGTCATTAATGACCCTATGGGCTCTTCCATAGGTAGCTTAGTCAAGTCTTTTGCTTCTTGAATTGTGGTGACCTTGGTATGCCACTTGGATGGGAAAGACCTCAATATCTTCATCACCTTCTCGGATTCCTTGTAGGTTTTTCCCAAAGCTTCAAGACCATTGACAATGTCGGTGAACCTAGTAATCATCTCAACAATAGTCTCAGTTTCTTTCATTGAAAACAATTCATAATTATGAACAAGTAAATTGATTTTTGACTCTTTCACTTGATTAGTTCCTTCATGAGTTATTTCAAGCAACCTCCAAATTTCTTTAGCCAGTTTGCATTGACATATTTTATTATATTCATTTCTATCCATAGCACATTGCAAAGTAAAAACGACTTTAGCATTTAATTGAAAGTTTCTTTTATCAAGCTCATTCCATTCTTGTTTGGGTTTTGGAACCAAAACACCATCCACTAGTTTAGTGGGAAAAGTTAGGTCATCTTCAATGACATCTCATACATCTAAATCAGTAGATTGCAAATACCAAGTCATTCTAGTTTTTCAATAGGGATAGTCGGTTCCCGTAAAGAATGAAACTCTATGTTTTGAAAAATTTTCAGCTTGGGATGAGCTTGATGGAATAGTCATTTCCTCTTAGACGATTAAGTCTTAAAAGAAGAGGTCTAGCTCTGATACCAATTGAGAAAACAAAGGCTATGTTTAGTTAAGAAAAACACCCAAAATGAGGGGGGGGGGGGTGAATTGGGTTTTTAAATTCTTTTCAATCACAACAAAATTAAACAAAATATAAGTAAAGTAAAGAGATAGAGTTGAGAGAATTCAAACTCGGGTTTATAGTGGTTCGACACTTGCTTGCCTACGTCCACTCTCCTCAACCTCCTAACCGAGTGAGGGTTCCACTAACTTGAAGCTTCAACCAAGCTTCCAATCTTCTTACACTTGGATTCCGGCTCCAATGGGCTCTTACACAACCTCTTCAAGATTCAACCCTCTTGAAGGCTTTAACACTCAGATTGTTACAAAATATACTCACTCAACCTAGCTTAAAGATGGCTCAAATACAAGACAAAGCTAGGATGACAACAAGAGTGCACTAAAGGATATGCAAGTGGTGATTTAATGCACTATGAAAGAAATGAGAGCTTTTTTATTAAGAACAGGTAGGTGGGCTTTGAATGCAAGTGTTCTCTTGTCAATAAATGAAGTGGAGCTCTCAATTTATAGGTTTCTAAGCTCGGGAGTCAAAATCAGCAAAAGGCAACCTCGTCCGGTATAGCTAGGGGTCGACCGGTTCACTAGCCGTTGGAGTATTTAATGCATGACAGGTTACCGTTGCCTCAATCGGACCTCGACCTGTAAATGAATCACCTCGACCGGGAAAAGAAGGCTACTGGGAGAGAGAGAAGGTTTTTAACCTTCCTCGACCGGTCCTCGACCAAACGACCTTAACCGGTCGACCAGTTCCTCAACCGGTTGACTGGTTGGCCATAGCCTCGACCGGTTGAGCCTTTTTGGCCCCGAAAAACCTATTTTTTTATTTCTTTCTTTTATAACACTTAAGCAAGGTCTTTAGGTAAATTATTAAGCCAATTTTGAAACATTTTGCCTAAGATAATGAAGTCGATGTTTTAAAGAATAAACCGAGTTTTCTAAGATGCATGAAAATGTATGAAAATCCTAAGTGCACTCATGCATTCATCTTACATTAGTTTCCTATGATCTCAAGTCTTCCAAGCGTCTCGATGTTATATCCATTTGGTTCTTTGATGAATTTTTGAGTTTATACCTGAGATTCTTAAACATTAAACCAATTAGTTACTTAACCATGGTTTGTTATCATCAAAACCCGATTAGGAGAACCCTTAGGCTAACAAGATACATATGGCCCATTAGGCATCACCTTAGGCCCACTTAGGCACCTCAAACCCATTTAGATACACTTGATCCATCAGGCACCACCTTAGGCCCACTTAGGCACCCTAGGCCCATTTAGATACACATGGCCCATCAGGCACCACCTTAGGCCCACTTAGGCATCCTAGGCCCATTTAGATACACATGGCCCATTAGACACCACCTTTGGCCCACTTAGGCACCCTACGCCCATTTAGATACACTTGGCCCATCAGACACCACTTTTGGCCCACTTAGACACCATAGGCCCAGTTAGATACACTTGGCCCATTAGGCACCACCTTAGGCCCACTTAGGCACACCCTGACCCACCTAGGCTTACGTGAGCTTACCTAAGTCACCTTTTAGATCATTTTTGCATGGTTGCATGGCTTGTATGGTTTGCATGTGCTTGATTTTGTTTTTTTTTTGTTTTTGTTTTTTTTCCCTATTTATTAGTTTTAATTTTTAGTTACATGTTTCTTTATTATTATTATTATTATTCTTTTATTATTTGTTTTGCATCGGATTCCACGTGCTCCATATCAGGGGAGAAGACATTCATACCATTTTTGGGCTCAAAAGATTAAATATGGGCTGATATTGGAGAGAGGGGCATTTTCTTTATGAAAGAGAAAACAAACTTCCATAACCGGTTTTGGCAAGTGGAAAGAAATGACTTCAGTATGTACATGGACGGGGTGTGGGGCAGTGTTCAAAGAAGAAGGGGCATGCTTTGAAAAGAACAATCGCACCGGTGAAGAAAGAAAGGAAAAAAGAGCACGCATGGAAAAGGAAAAAAAAAACACCATTGGAAAGGAAGAAAATTTGATAGCTACATCGGTGAAGAAAAAAACGAAAAAAGAGCACGCATGAGAAAAGAAGGAAACACCATTGGAAAAGAAGAAAATTTAACAGCCGCACTGGTGAAGAAAGAAAGGAAAAAAAGAGCATGCATGGGAAATAAAGGAAACACCATTGGAAAAGAAAATTTTTGACAGTCGGCTGGTGAAGGGAGAGCTTTTTGAAAAAAAAGAGGCATCCAGAAAGAGAGAGAGGTGGTAGTCTCACCATTGAGAGATCCAGAGAAAGGTGCGGGGAAACAGGAAAGAAGAGGTGAGGAAAGAAAGCTGGGTTTCGGAGACGATCTGGGGTCTAGTTTCTCTCATTGGAGACACCACAGCCGCACCAGAATTTATTTTTTGGGAGAGCCGATTGCACCGTTCTAAAGGAAGAGAGAGAGATCCTCTCTGTTGGACATTTTCGCTATTAGAAGAAGCACTCCATTCATCTGAAAAAAGAGAGACCATTAAGAAGCAAGATCGGCAGCCGCACTGAGAGAAAAAAAATGAAAGAGGTGATCGAAAAGGTGGGTTTTCTTTTGTCGATAGATGGGTGCAAGATTGGTAGCCGCACGATTCTGGGGTGTGAGGGAGCACACTTTCAAGAGGTACTAAAGAGAGGAAAAGCAGAGGGGGGAGGGGGAATCGGGTGAGAGGAACAAAATCATTTTTCTGGAGCATTAAAAGATGCAGCCACACCATTGAAAGGGTTTTCAGAGGTACAACCACACCATTGAAAGACAAAAAAAGGTGTAGTCGCACCATTGAGGGGAGTGAGAGAGCACCATTGGAAAATTTTCGAAGTAGCCACACGATTCCGGGAGAGAGAGAGCACCATTAGAAAATTTCTAGAGCAACCACTCGATTTCGGGAGTGAGAGAGCACCATTGGAAAATTTTCGGAGCAGCCACATGATTCCAGGAATGAGAGAGCACCATTGGAAATTTTCGAAGCAGCCACACGATTCCGGGAGTGAGAGAGCACCATTGGAAAATTTTTGGAGCAGCCACACGATTCCGGGAATGAGATAGCACCATTGGAAAATTTTCGAAGCAGTCGCACGATTCCGGGAGTGAGAGAGCACCATTGGAAAATTTTTGAAGCAGCCACACGATTCCAGGAGTGAGAGAGCACCATTGAGGGACCTGCATATAAGAAAAATAGCCGCACCATCGAAAGAAAGGTTTTATCTCCAAGAGCACAAGTGTGCACGCTGTTAAAAGGAATTGCTCTCCATTAACATGCAACATTTTGAGGACTTGCAGTGCATGGGCAGCCATCATACCATGCGTCCTTGGACCCCTTATTGAGAAGCCTACTATCACTTTTGGTGGAAAGTGCCCACGCGTTTTTGAAAAAGGTAAATTAATTCTTCCTATTTCAATTTTGATTCATGAAATATTCAATTCAATTCATAATTGTTTTAGAATTTTATCTATTTAGTTTAATTATTTCCAATATCAATATATTCATGATGTAAATTTGTTAAATTTAGTTCTAAATTATTCCCATTTAGCCTATGTATTTTAAAATTTTATTTTATTGTAAATTCATGTTTAGTTTAGAACTAAATAAATTAATTATTATTGATTCATATTTGAAAATTATGATTTTTGTTCAATTTAGTTACAATTTATTATTTTTAGTTTGACAAATTAGAATTCTTAAGTATTGGTTTGGATAATCCTTGATGATAATGGAAAAGTTGGAATTTTTAACTGTTTGGATAATTCTTGATGATAATGGAAAAGTTAGAATTTTTAAGTGTTTGGATAACTTTCGATGATAGTTTAAAAGTTAGGATTTTGATTAGTATTGCTTCGTTCTTAGCTGGGAAATTCATAATTTCGTTTAGTTTAGTTTAGTTTCAATTCATCTTTTAGTTTAGATGTTATTAAAATTCTAGTTTATTAGTTCAATTGATTCCATGCTACTATTTTCATATCCTAAGTTTATTAATTTTAATTCATGATACATCCTTTTTAGTTTATAAGTTTTAGGATTTGAGTTGGTTAATTTATTTCATTTTATATTGATATATTCATGTTTTTTTATATATAAAAAAAAAACATTTGTTGACTCTAGTTTTGATTAATCCTATTTTAGTTGATAGTTTTTTTTAGAATTTTAATAAGTTTGATTGGTCTCATATTATTTGTTTCATGTTTTAAGATTTTTAATTTCAATTTTCTATTAATTCTATGCTTTAGAATTGTAGTCAATTAGTTTAATCTATCCTCATGTTATCATTTCGTGTTTAAAAATAGGTAATTTTAGTTTTTTTACTGATTTTATTTAGTTTATGCGTTTGTTTTCTTTTATTTAATTGATTAGTTTAGTTGATTTATCTTGTTAGATTTATGACTTAAAATCGTCAATATTAGTTGATATGTGTTGTTAGTTTTGCTTTAAAAGTCAAATAATATTAGCGTTTGATTGATTTTATCTTAAGCTTAAATGTTTTTAAAGTTCCAGTGTTTGTAAGATCTAAAAGGTTTTGGGTTTGTCACTTTGGTCATCCTTTGTCAAATTCCATTTCTAAGAGGCCATTGGAAAACCATGAAGATTGGCCTCTACCCTCACCTTTATCATTTTTGTTAATTACCAAAAAAAAAAAATTTACTTTGTGATTTCATTTTCTTTTGTTTTGTTTGGTATTTTGTTTCTTATGTTCTACTGTTTTTTTTTTTCAAATTAATTTTTTTATTTTAAAACAAAACAATTTCCTCAAAATACCCTTTTAAAAATCTTATTTTAAAAATAATTCATTTAGAATCCTTAGAATAAAAATCTCATTTTCTTAAATAATATGCAACCATGTTTTGATCGATTTACATCTTCCTCAGTTTTCAATAAAAAAATTAGTTTTAAGTAGAACATGAATCCAAGCTTGTGATCCTAAATAAATGGGATAATTCAAGGCTAGATTAGTGTATATCAATTGGGGAATTAGTGAAACCCCTACATAAAAGAATTTTTTCAAAACTTATTTTTGCTACCACATTTGCTACTTGTTGTAATCATAATTATATTTGTTTTTTTTTTTTTACGAATTGTATATAAGATGCATGTGATAATTGATGATTTTGTATATTTTGATCATTTTTGCAATGCTAATTAGATAACAAGCATGCTAGGATTTTTGCATTTTATTATTTATTATCTAACCCTTCATGACTTGAGGAAGCGTATTACAAATTATCTATGCTATCTAGGTACATCCTTTATCACCCATTTTCTAAATTTTGTGAATATGTTTCTCATTGTAAACTGCACCTATATTTGATAGTGCTTGGGTGTCTTTTGTTTCATCGTTCGATTATTTCTGATAAAGCGCATGCTGAATGATATATTATTTGAACTAATTTTGATGTCTTGTGATAGCACTTAAGAAGCAATCCAGGTACGCACCCTAAATTTCCTTTATGATTATGATTGGTTTTTCTTATTTGGCATGCTAGTTTTAAAATCACCTTAGCCTACCTAGGCATACATGATCAACTAGTTAATTGCCACATTTCCCGCAACTTAGTTAGTAGAGACCTTTATAAGGCTTAGAGGGGTGTTACCTCTTAGAGGTACCTTCCCAATAAGTAACCTGGTCCCCAAACCTGGACTCGGGTTTTTCAAAGACACTCTTTTCCAAAAACTATGGAGTCATTTTTTAGGATTTTATTTATTGTTTTATTTTCCCTTTAAAATAAAATAAAATAAGTGGTGACTCTGACTTTTCCAAAACTAATTTTTCATCAAATAAAAGCGAGTCTCGCCGAACGAGTAGAGACACACATGAAAAATGTGGGTCCACATTGATCCCATTAAATCTCGTACTCTACCAGAGATAGAAGTTTTTAACAACCTTGGCATAGCCGAGGCAAATGTTAAGGAGACTTACTTGGGCGCTTTCTTGGCATGTTGGTTATGCGAGTTTGTTCTTCCTTAGGGGGGTGTCAATTTGATTCGTCTTGGGGTCTTCAAGGTAGCTAGTAGAATGGCTCAAGGTGAGACATTTAGCCTTGTTGTTCCAATGCTAGCAAGCATTTACAATGGCTTAAATGAAATTGCTTGTTCTTCAAAGCCTGGGACTAATACATCTATTTTCCCTATTCATTATTTATACAGATGGTTAGGTGAATATTTTGATACCCATTTCATTTCTCCTTCTTGGAACCATCCCCCATGGATGACTTATTACGCCGGTGAGTTTTCTGCTAAGTATTTTGATGATTTGCAAGCTCAAGCTTTGATAATGTCTTGCAAAGGTGTAAAGCTGGGCCATTTGGCATTGCGCCACAAAGAGCGTGTGTACTGGACTGATAATGAATCTATTAGTGTTACCAAAGCTTCTTATCTTATAAGTCTTCACTCTAGCTATTTATCTTTGCGACAAGGTAACCATCGGGTGATCCAACTGTATTATCCTCATCCATTTTCTAGGCAGTTTGGGTATTCTCAAGACCTTCCAAGGGGCTTGCTAGAGATTTTTCGCACTAGAAGTTTAAAGAATGTGTATTAACATTGGGATTCATGCACTAGGCTTGGTACCTACTCCAAAGTTACTATACCAGATTATCATAGTCTTGAAGAGTTTTCAATCACCAAGGCTTATGGGGATTTGTGGATGAGAATGCATAATCCTGATAAGAAAATTCTTACTGTTGCTTGTATGGAGCCCCCTCCTAATTCTTCTTGGCAAATACCCTCAAAATATTTAGAGAGTAGAACACGAAAGGTTGAATCAAGTGTTTCTACTAAGGGGAATGTTAGAAACAATATTGAGAAGGATTTTGATGATTTACCTGATGATTTAAAGCTTCTTCTAAGTGCTTAATTGGTGGAAATCAAACTAATACCTTCACACACTCAAAGCATGAGGAAACTATTTTCAATTGTGGTAGTACTCACTGTCACAAGACTTTTAAGCAACATAACAATGCACAAGGTCTTTATGTATCAGACGACGACCCTGAAGATACAAGTGAATGTCACTTCAAATGTCGAAATATTAGACCTAACCCTATGTACTATGATGAGACTAACTCTCATCCTCTTGATGCAGATGTCTTCTTTGCTGATGTCCCAACTTCTACTCAACTGATGGAACTACATGGTGAAGAGGTAATTGTTTTTTTTTTTTGCATTGATACTAACAAAAATAAATATTTGCTATAGGTGGCGAGTGACAACCAATTTGTCGATGAATGGGATGAATCCTCTCCTAAGGATCACTTCGAAAATGTTATTGCTACTAGGGAGTCAATGCCCTTTACCTTGACTATACAATGAGATAATCACTCTATCATCCCATTACCTTTGTCTCATTCTCATTTAGGTGATGAAGGTATTACTAACATCTTAAGTGATGTTTTAATTGAATCTCAAGGTCAAAAGACCATAATTGAATATACAACATATGATGAATTGACACTTTTAGCAGTTGCAGGTTTAATTGCTAAACAACAATCTCCATTCCCTATTGTGGTTGTTCCTTTTACTTCCATTCACACATTCGATGTCAAACAAATAATTGTTAATGCTCAATGCCAAGCAGCACTTATGATAGGAGAAGTCATTAAAGAAATGATTATCAAAACTTCCAATGAGTGTCCCTCATTATTGAGAGGAAAAATTGATGAGCTTTTCAATGTTATCACAAAGATTGGAGTGGACCATTCACCGTTAAAGACTCAGATTGAGAAGTACATGGAAAGTGCAGATTACCTCAATGTAGTGCAACACACCCATTCTAGCAAGATATCTCGGGAAGTACAAAGTGAATGTTTAGCTATTGTTGCGTCTTAGATTGATAATGCTCTACACTTTGAGGGTGTACAGGCGAATCGTTGTCAATCATTAAAGGTTGACTTAGCTATTCTCGATGTTAAACATGAACCACTTAAAAAGGAATTGGAGCAACGAAGTATACAAAAAGAGCACCTTCATAACTCAATCTTGGAGATCGATTAGATCATAGCTAATAAACATAATGAAGTTTCTCGCTTGATACATTTTTTTAAAATTTTTATTAAGATGTAATAAAGTTTAGCATTTGTTAGCCAGATTTATTTATTAATAAAAATGAGACTTTTTTTTTTTTTTGGTAGTGACTAAACTCAATACCCTTCAAATAGAGGAGATCAAGTCAAATGTAGTTCTTTTATTTTTTTATTACGCTCTAACTTTTCCCAAGACTAAAAGAAATATTTAATTTTGCAAGCATATGTCCTAACTTTTGCCTAAGTTGTCTTTTCAGGTTTTCAACTTAGCGGACTTTTTTTTTTTTTTTAGGTATGCCATACGCAATTTATGCTCATACGAGACAAGGGTGCAGTGTGACTCAAGCATAGTAACGCTTTAAGAATTTACCATTGACAAAGTCAATTCTTAATCCATCTTCAGTGACGATTTTATAAACATCATTGGTGTAAAATTCTTGCACCACATAGTCCATCCCATTTTGATGTAAATTTGCTCCCAGTCTTATGTGTGGTAATGATGGGTCTATGAAAGACAAGAACTAGATCACTGACTTGAAAAGACTGAAAGTGAACTTTTTTTGTTAAAATCTCATAAAAGGCGTGCTTGATAACACTTTTAAGCGTTGTTGGGCTTTGAGTCGCTTTTCGTCTAGTGTTTCTAACTCTTGAAGACATAACTTGGCATTATTTTCAACAGTTAGTCCTTCATGTATAGAAATCCTTAATGCAGGAATCTGACGCTCAAGGGGCAATACATTTTCTACACCATAAACGAGATAATAAGAGGTTGCTTGTGTAGGTGTTCGATATGTTGTTCGATATGCCCAAAGTGCTTCTCCTACTTGTGATGACAAAATGAAGTCATACCCTACCTTGGTTAATAACCTGCAAGCCTTAGGGTTGAACCCCTCATCTATTCTTTTACCAAGGAAGAATTCTTGCTTTATGTCTTATCCCTAAAGATAAGTTGTAAGTTTGGAAAGAGAATGATTGCATCTTCTTTCAAGACCTGAAGGTCCCTATTTTCCAATATTCAAGGTTGTACTTCACTTTTATCTTCTATGAAATGTGGTTGACCCTCACTTTGTCGAGATCTTGGGATGTACCTAAAAACTGGGGAAGTAGTGACACTTGTCAAGTCCAATGTCGATTTTTTTAAGAATTTCTTTTTTTCTTCAATTTGAGTCATCACTAGTTGTGAGGATTTCCCCTATTAATATTGACTTACACAGCTCAACTTTTTCCTTAAGTTTAGCCTTCCCAATGGAGGGAATGATCGCAAGAAGAACTTCCTGCATAACCTCATTTTCTGCATAAAATATAGCATAAGCAAAATAAGACTCGACTTCTATAAATGGCTTAGTATCAACCTCTACTTTCATTACCCTTCCCCTATAGAATTTGAAACACTGGTGTAATGTCAAAGGAATTACCCCATTCTAATGAAGCCATGGTCGCTCGAGTAATATGTTGTAAGATGTTTTTGCATCGATTACATGAAACAATGTGTTCGAACTCAACTCACCCGTAACAAGCTCTAGGTGATTCATACCAATAACTCGTTGTCCCCCTTGATTAAAGCCTTGGATCATTAAACGACTTCGAGTTAGTTCTTTCATAGCAATCTTGAGTTGTTTCATTGTTGCTTTAGGCATGATATTTATTGCAGACCCTCCAACAATTAAGATGTGAGTGATATTTTGTTCTCGTATGTACTCGATAATAAACATGGGTCAATTATATGGTTTTGACCCTAACTGAAGGATTTCATCAGTAAAGGTAATAACTACACAACATTTGGTGCAATTGTGGCTTTTATCCTCAAGTCTTTTTACCCCCTTTATTTTGGTGGCATTGAGTGTTGGATTCCTAAGTACTTGAATCAATGCATTTTGCATCTCATTAGGAAGTTGTAGCATTTCATGGCTACTAAAGAGTGAGGGTAGGTGTTGTAGGCTTGCTACTACCCCATCTTCTTCTTTAGTTTTTCTTAACTCAACACCAAGAATGCTTTCCTCATCTTCACTTGGTTCATTTTCTTCCAAAGTCTCATGACAAGAGACCATATGAGTTGATGTCTTCATCCTTCCATTGAAAAACTCTGAAGGGAAGTATTCTTCTAAAGTGACAGGGGTAATGAGCTTCTGTACCAAGAGGTCATCAACTTGTACAATCTATTGTTTTTTTTTGGGATTTTTTTCTTTTTTTTTTTTTTTGGATATCGACAAATATTGTGCTTACGTTGTTCCTTTGGGTAGGGATGAGATTCTTGCTTCTTGTGAGGTCTTATTCATGTCACCAATGTCCAATCTTCTTCACTGTACAACATTGATTCATTATCAAAGCAAAAGGCAAATAAGGCTATTCTAACATGACACTTGTGTTTGCTTTGGTTTCGGTGACTCGCATTGAATAATATCGGCACATGCCCCCAGTTTTTTAAGTGGAATATGTAATGGAACAGGTTCAAATGACCCAAATGTGACTGTAGCATGATTTGGCTCTACTACTTCATCCAGATCCAAATGAATTCTTCCTTGCTTTGCAAATTTCATTATGAGATCTTTTAAAATGAAACATTTCTCCACAGGATGACCAACGATTCGATGGTAATGATAGTAATTTTGATCATTAACACGACCCATTTCTTCTGGACGCTTGCACTCAAGTAACTTAATAACCTTTTTATGGAGTAAAATCTTCCAACATGTTAGGCACATTAGAGTCAGGAAAATGATACCTCTTCTTCTCCAATTCCTTCAAGGTGAACCGACACTTCTCATTTTCCTGGGTTAGTCCAGCCTCTTTTACTTCCTTCTTTTTATCTCTTGCTGAGATTTTGACAGGAGATGTAATTATCATCATTGACTCCTAGATGGGTTTCTTTGAGGTTTTGTCATTCCTTTTCCCATCATGTCTTTCTCTTTGCCGGTCAACAATATGGTCCTTCTTAGAACCATGGTTGGCTATGCTAAGTTCCATGTCATGTGTTTGAGTAGCTAATTCTTCAAAGATACGGGTTCGTATCCCTTGGAGAATGTATAGGAGACCCCCATGCATTCCTTTTATGCACATCTCCACATTTGATACCTTAGATAACATATCTTTGTAGTCAAGACTTAAGGAATGCCAACAGTTGATATAGTCTACAACTGGCTCATCTTTCCATTGCTTAGTGTTAGTAAGTTCCATCATGCTTATAGTTCGTTGGTGCTATAGAAATGATTGAGGAATTCAAGTTCCATTTGATCCCAACTATCGATACACTTAGGTGCAAGGTCTATGTACCAATTGAAAGCATTCCCTCGAAGAGAATGAACAAATTGTTTAAGTAATAAGTCACCATCTGTACTTACATTGTTACAAGTTTCAACAAAATGGGCAACATGTTGTTTTGGATTTCCTTTCCCGACAAATGATTGAAAATTTAGAGGTTGATAACCCACAGGCATATGTAGGTTATCAATCCTCTTAGTGTAAGGTTTAGAATACATGAGCATACTTTGTGAGGATCTACCGTACTACGCTTTAATGGTGTTATTTATCATGTCTTGAAGTTGTTGGACAGATAATGACGCCATTGAGGCAGATTCCGTCGTTTGCCTCTCAATTTGCACTGTCTTATACGCATGTGGTGCATTATCAAAAGGAGATGCAACATTCGGAAGGTGGTTGAGTCCTTGACTTGACTTACCCGCATTTTGTACATGTGCCTTAACCTTGTTTATGATAGAGGCTATCTACATATCCTTCTCCTCGACTGTCTTGGTGAGTTTGGCGATGGCGTGAGCCATTTCTGCTAATTGTTCCTCTACGGATGTAATGCTAGTTGTCATTATCGACATGGTCATTGAGAAGAGAGAAGTAAAAGAATAGGAAAATAATGCGAATAAAATATTTATTGAAATTAAAAATATTGTGGGTACAACCTCAAAAATAATATTCTTTCCCTTTGATTCTTTTGCCTTAATCATACTTTGGAAGATGACGATGATGTTTTCTTGATTTCGAAAATCAATCGAGGGCTACAAGTGGCTTACTCCCGAATGAACTCGTTAAATGGTGAAGAACATGTGTAGCAGTTCTACCGTTTATCAAACTTGCAAAGAAATTTGATGAAGCTTTTTTTTTTGTTGTGAAGCCCTTTTTCCCATATGAAGTTGCCTTTGGATTTTCTCCTTAAAAAATTTTTGATGCCTCTTTTTTTTTAAACAATTTTTTAACATAAATCTTTAAAAAAAATTACTGTTACATTTTTAATTAAAAATGGAAAATAGAAAATATATTTTAACCAACACCAAGGTATATCATTTTTTTTATTACAAAATCTTTTAAAACAAATTTTAAAATGAGAAATTGCATTTCATGTCTCATTTGCATTTTATTATCTTTACATCAACCAAATAGTCTCACATATAAAAGTTATCGATATGTGATAATGACCTAAAAGGGTTACCAATGTTCTCAAAACCGGATTGGTTATTGAACTGGAAAAATTGTCAATTCATGGTTTAATGATCAGACTAGTGGCCAAATCGCAATCAAACCAGTGACGTTAAAAATATATAATTTATATATTATATAAAATAAAATATCTATATATATAATTAAAATTTTTAATAATATTTCAATTAAATCATAAAAAATAAATATAACTATATTAATATTTTAAATTTTATTAAATAGAATATGTATAATATTTAAATTTGAATATATATTTAGTTATTTAAAAACCAGGTAGTTCATCTGGGTTTACGGTCCAAACCACCGATTATAGTGGTTCATAACCTGTCCAATCCATTAGCATTCTAACTCAGCAAACCATACCAGAAAGACAATCGATCAACAGTCCAACCGGTCCAATATCGGCCAATCTGGTCGGGCTTTGAAAACAATGAGGGTCACCATATTTACAAATTCCTACAAAATCCTCAAGTAATCATTTGAAAAAAGTTGATTATTTCATAATTCCATTTATACCTTTTTTTTTCTTTGTCTTTTCCTCTTATTCTCATATAACTTTACCTTTTTATGTTTTTCTTTTGTACTTTTTGTATACATTATTATTATTATTATTATTAACTATTAATATTATTATTCATGATATTGGTATTTTGAATTATTCATGTTACTATTAATAGTATCTATTATTTTTATGATTATTATTGACCTTATTATTTATATTTTTAATATTATATTAAAAATAATATTATTATATTTTTATTATTACTACTACAAAAATCCTAGAAGATAATTTCTATTTTTTAATTCTTGAGGCTTGTAAGCTTTATTATTATTATTATTATTATTATTATTATTATTATTATGCCTTTTATGTTTTATATGCTACATTAAGACTAATTAATTATTATTGCTATTATTGTCAACACCCTATTAATATTATTAGTAGAACTAATATTATATCTAAGTTATAGATATGATAGAAATGGATTGATCTTACAACATTAATATTTTAAATATATAATATATTAAGATATAACTTAATTTAATGTTTAATTCTTTTTAAACAAGCACTTGTAAATAGCTGCCCTATACTCCTTAAAATTCTCTTTACTATAAATTAACCTTGGAAGACATTTTTTTTAAAGTTTATGATTTTCGTTACAAAAATTGTTGTTATTAATAGTTATATTAGAAAATTAAACATTTCAAAATTTATGAAATTTATATAATAAAAAATATATTAACTTTATATTTTTAATTATCATAATGAAACAGTAATTTGTAAAATTCTTATATTATATATTATTATTATTATCTTGGATAAGTTATTTATAATATCATTAAGATAATAATTAAAGAAACAATAATTTATAATTAATTATTATATTATTTATATGTATTAGTATTAATATTATTCTTATTTGATAGACTATTGATAATAATAATAATTCTTATTTAAAGACCTATCAAAGTTGATGGCCCTTTTGGATGGTCATCACCCCTTAGCCCGCACTATAGTTAATTCTCCCTAAAAGTTTTAAAAATTTGTAACCTTTAGCACTTAGTATTTACACTAGATCATGTCCGCGATAAATTTTAATTAATCTAACATTAAAAATGACCCAATGAAACATAGTTGAATTATTCAATTTTTCAATTCTATATTAAGGAGTTAAAGAATTATGAAAAGGAAAAAAATGTTTTTTAAAAAGATTAAGAATGATTATTTACTTTTCCAAAAAATTACTATTATTTTGGACTTATTTAATAAAAATTTTAATGAATATTTATGTGTGGACCCTGCATTTCGGCTCATGCGTTTCCCACTCGAAGGCGAGCTCGATTTTGATTTCGAAAAATGATTTTTATTGATTAAGAAAATGACTTGGAGTCGCCACTTATTTTTGTTTTATTTTTAAAAGGGTAAACAAAATAAGAAAGAAAAACCCTAAGTCTAACTCCTGGTTTTGGAAAAGGTGATCTACGAAAAACCGGATCGGGTTCGGGGGTCAGGTTACTTATTGAGAAGGTACGGTAAGGACCGTAGCACCCTTCTAAGTCCCTAAAGTCGGGTCTCTACTAATAAAATGAAGCAGTCATGACAATTGATGAGGGAATCAATGAATACTCAGAGTGATCATGCACATGGGGGAATCAAAACACTCAATAAAGAATCGACCGAAGTGAGAACAGAGCATACCTTGGCATCAATCGATCAATGCACTATCAAGAAAGAGGGTTAGTACACAATTAAAAGAATAATCTCATGCATGTCATAGAGCATAATCAATTAATCATGTGTGATAATCAAATCAATTAATCAATCAAATCATAAAATCACTTATGTAGGGCCCCCACCAAAGCCCGTTTATTTTGCATGAATTAATGTCACAGATTCCATTATTCTGGAATTATGAAAAATTCATTCATGCTAATTGAAATCAAGAGGAGCAGAAGATCGTTTGAAAACCAGAGCGGAATTAAAACTTCTTGAAGGAAAATTGGATTTTTGAAATTTAATTGAAAAAATGAAATTTTAGAGATTATTTGAAAATTGGATTTTTAGAAATTAAATATAAGAATGAGAATTTTAGAAATTAAATTTGAAAGGAATTGGAATTTCAGATAACTAAACTTGGGAATCGGAATTTTGAAGAATTATTTAAAGATGCGATTTTAATAAACAAATAAGTAAATAGAATAATATTAATAACGAAAATAAAAATTAAAGAAATGAATGTGAATATTAGAATTTTTGAAACGGGGAAAGTAAATTCGGAAGTCGGGATTTTGAAAAATTGTTTAAGGATAGAATTTTAAAATAAATAAGTGAATAAATAAATAGAATAATAATAAAGAAAATAAATAATTACAGAGATGAACGTGAATATTAGAATTTTTTAAATGGGAAATTAAATTCGGAAATCGGGATATTGAAAAAAAAAATTGTTTAAAGATGGAATTCTAAAATAAATAAGTGAATAAATAAATAGAATAATAATAACGAAAATAAATAATTAAAGAAAAGAACGTGAATATTATAATATTTGAAATGAGAAATTAAATTCGGAAATCGGGATATTGAAAAAAAAATTGTTTAAAGATGGAATTCTAAAATAAATAAGTGAATAAATAAATAGAATAATAATAACAAAAATAAATAATTAAAGAAAAGAACGTGAATATTATAATTTTTGAAACGGGAAATTAAATTCAGAAGTAGGAAAAAAAAGGTTTGAAGATGGAATTTTAATAAATAAATAAATAAAGTAATAATAATAACTAATATAACAGTGATTAAATAAATATGAAAATTGGAAATCGAGTTCGGAAATGGGAAAGTTGGAGAATTGAATTTTAATATCAGAATATGAAGGCACAAATGAGTAAATAAATAAAATGATGAGTGGTGGTGGACTGCATGCCAAGGTGGCCATGCGAAGTGTGGGCCCCGGGTTGATTTTGAAGGCTTCCCGTCACAAATTTTTTAATGGGCAGACATCGGGCCATACCCAAATATCTTGTGAAAAAAAATAATATGATGATGAAATCCAGACGGAATAAGGACCAACCAAGCGAATCCATGTTCTTGGGATTTAGTGACCCAGCATCAAGTAAATCACACCAATTGTTCTACTGTGCGCGTGTCATCCACTGGTGTAAGTATTTAGCACCAGCAACTTTGGATTGAACTGGAAATGCAAAAATGAACCAACTACAGAAGCCTTCTTCCTCCTCTTCCCTTCTCTCTGGCAGCTTAAGCCATCCAACTCTCTCATTTTCCGAACTCAGCATGGCTGCATTGACAGGTGCTGATGTAGGTGTAAATTTAGGTGGTGGAGCCGGCGTGGTGGCAGAGAAGGACCTTGTTTGTGATCTGGAGGTCCGGCCGACGCCGACTTTGTCAACTAAGACGAGATTGCCCCACCAGTTCTTAAACGAAAGTACAGCCGATGATGAAATCCAGATTTTTTTTTTTTTGGGCTTGGATCGTCGTCGCCGTCATGATTTCGTCTTTGTCTCCTTGCGTTGATTCAGCTGCAACTCCATTTTTAAACGAATCAAGGTGCTGCACTGATGCTTCGCTTCCTTTCTCCGGTTGTTCATCTGGTTTTTGCATCAATGTTGGTGGATATGGGTCAGTGCAGATGGCCAAAGTTGATGTCACCCACAAATTCTTTTTCCAGCGTTGGAGTAAGCTTTGAGAGATACCGGTAGATGCTTTGTACCTCCAATGGGATCCCAGAAAGCCTTTGATAGATAAATGGAGGTCTTTCGATAAAGCTCAAAAGAACTTCACCCAACCCTTTTCACCAAATCTAGATAGGTCTCTCCTAATGACGAATTTTCTTTTCATTAATAGTCATTTTTGCCTCTGGACTCTCTGTCTGGGCCTATTTCAGCTGGAAGGATAGTGGACTCTTTAACTTGCCCCAATCAATGCCAGAATTTTTCGGTGAATGCCATGACTTCCGATATGCCTCTACCTTCTTCTTTAAGGATGTCATGTTCAGATTTCATGCTTCCATGATTTAAGAGAACAAGGACCACACTATCACGGTTTTGATCAACATCATTGGAAAAAAAATGGTTGAATCCTGATACTGACGCAACTGCAGGTTGCTGCTACCCGGAATGGACAATAAGACAATGTTTCTCGAAAACTCTGATGATGAGCTCTCTCAGGAGTATCCCAACCCAGACAACCATCCCAATCATGGTACCCAACTCCAAAAATGCCAGAAACAAAAGGGGAAACGAAGAAGAAAAAGTAAAACAGAGCATGTACAAACGATTGAACTTAGTTTCATTTCGCAAAGATCAATGGGCTGGGTATGGGTGGAAAGAAAAAAAAACTCAAGCGAATCCAAAGCAAAAGTGCGAAAAATAATCCTAAACACCTTGTACTGGATATGATGAAGAGAACCTCACCAGTTTTTCAAAAAAATAAAAAAAATATCAAAGAAACAGAGTAAGAGCCAGCAACATGAATGCATGAATGACGTAAAAATCAACAGAGATACCAAGTAAAATAACATCCAGAAATGAAGAAATACATAACTAGTAGAGAACATACTTGGGGTGTCTCATTGATCCGGATTCACTTGTCTTCAACCTTCCTTCCTTACTCTGTTTTTTCTATTTTCTCCCTTTTTGCTCTGTTTTTCTCCAAGATCCCCCCGTACCTCCCTCAATCTCAGTCTCCTCCTTGACCTCGGCCAGCCACCACCAACCTTACTATTTCTTCATCAGCCAGCATGGCCCCTGCCATGCCCATGCAGCTGATTTCCCGGGAGGAAAGGGGGGGCCCCTTATTTCAAAAGGAAATGCAAAGGAGGAGAAAAAAATCATTCTCCCGGGCCCCCTCCCACAAAAGGGGTCTACATTATGTTAATTAATTGAGATTGAACTAAATAATGATCACAAAATAAAATAAGTATTTGTTATGATTTGATAATTTTTAAATTTTATTTACAAATAAATCTATAACCACATTTGTTTTATTTCGTATGCCTTTTTAGCCCACATTAATATCAAAACCATTTTTGCTTTTAATGGCAACTAATGAATGCAAGAAGAGATTTTTTTTTCTTTTTGTTTTGTTTTTTTGTTTTTTTGGGGAATTTGAGTTGTGATATGTAGCAAATAAATAAGATTTTTTAAAAAGATTTTTTTTCTTTTGCCTGTAAAAGGACCAACTTAGAGCAAGCAATGTTGGGAGCTTGCAAAGCAAATAAGCCTTTTTTAAAAAAAATATGTATGAATAAGAGCTTATTTCATAGGGATGGTAGGAAACATTGCTAATCTTTTTATCAATTGGAAAAAACTTTTCTGATAATAATTTTTAAATTTTAAAATAATTAAAAATACTTTCTAGAATTACCATGAAACATATTATAACTCATTGAGGCTCTTAGCCAAATTATGTAAAATTTCTTTGTGTAAGATGTGTCACATGGCACATTTAGATAATTGACTAAAAAAATTATATATTACTTGAACTTTACAATACTTATTGAAATATTAATAATCAAAAAGAAATTGTGAAAACAAGCATACTTGGAAAGAAAATTGTGAAAAGGGAGTTGAAATCATTGAAGTGTTTGAGAGTGTTTTTTCTCAAAGTGTTTTTAGTAAAAGCATTTTTTTTAGAAATGTTTTTAAGCAATCAAGTGTTTTTTCAAAAAAATATTACAAGTGACTTTTCAATACTAATTGATTATAATGCATTTGACAATAATTCTAATAAGTGTTTCTATCATTTGTAAAACTTGAAAATTTTTATCTTTCCAATATTAAAAAAGTTAGAAACACTTCCTAAAATCACTGTCAAATACACTTTTAATTTTTTTTCAAAATTTTTTTTTTCAAAAATACTTTTTAGATATTTTTTTTTTTTTACTAAAAACACTTTTTAAAATCATTAACCTAGGACACCAAATCCATTTATAAGTTTATGATTATAGCTGCTAAAAGTTTTAGGATTTCTAATTTTTATTTCGATATATGGTAATAAAAAAATCCTGACACTTCATATATTAAACAAATGAATACAAATTATTCATATGGTTTGATAGGAAGCCAAACCATTTGTGGAACGGCTCCTCCAAAAATAAATGTATGCCGTTTTGGATGGGGGACACACGGTATTCTTTAGTAAAAGGCGAAAGAATAGTTCGCTTTGTGCTCCCCACACGGCTCCATATCTTCGATCAAACGTAGACAGATATTTTATAGGCAAGTTTTTGGGAGGTTCTTCTGTCTGAGAGCGATGTGGGACACTAACAGACGGTGCTAATGTGTTATAATGGCTCCGCTTAATTCTTATTTGGGCTGACAGCTATAATGGACCTGCCCCAACACCCATATCATACCACTAGGATTATGGGCCTTAATAGCGCCTCCTTTTCCATTCCTTAATTTTGAATCCATTTTGGGGATATTTATACATGTCTGATTCTGCTTTTGTCCCCTTCTTTTTTGTAATGATCATATAAACCTTTATTTATATCAGTATTAATTTGAAGAAGAAAATTTGAAAATTATTTGTAATGGCTTTTTAAGTATAAAATATTTGATTTTATAAAGTAATAATAAATTCATATTTATTCATGTTTATAATAAATAAATTAATAAGAATTCATATTTATGCATGTTCGAATAATGTTCTTACAGATATTGAAAAGTTAAAATAAGTCCTCTTTTAAATTTGTATCTCTTGCTTGATTACATAATATTCACACTTATTATCCTTTTATATTCAAGTATCTTTGATATAATAAATAATTCTTTCTAGTCTCTAATTTGTTTACGTAATATTAACATTTATTATCTCGTACCAAGGTTTGAAATATCGATAAATATGGATATATCGACACTTGAATTTTACGTATGACAAAAATATTGATAGGACTTAAATGATTAAAAATTCATGAAATGATTACAAAAACTTCAAACAAAAATTTATAAAATAAGCAAGAATACATACGTATTAAAGTTATTTTGTTAGTGTAATTGATATAGGTATGATGAAAGATAATGTTTATCAATTTTTTTTAAGAAAATATTGACTTAAATTCCTTAAATATATTTATATTCATTTATTTTAAAAATTAAAAATTACTTTTATTAAAACATGTTTTATTACATTTTAAATAAAAAATTATATTGATTTACATAAAATGTTTTGTTTAAGATTTAATTTCTAAAATTTTGTTATAAATTTGTGGCGACAATTTTTTGCTATTAACAATTTTTGAATAAATTCATATTTTTAATATTTTGAAATAAAAACATTTAAAATTAAATAAAATTAGAAGGATAAATATAAAAAAAAATTAAAGTGAAGTGATAATAATTTTTTAAAATAGGATTAATGAGATAAATATGAAAAATAATTAAAAATAAAAGGATAATAGAAAATAAAAGGGTGATATAAATTTAAAATAAAAGATAATTTGGAAAAAAAATAATATATATATATATATATATATATATATTAAAAAAAGGACTTTTTAAAAAAATTGCTCGAGGTTTTTTGGAAAAGCAGCTCCCCATGTGCATGTGCCTATATCATCAATTTTTTCGATGAAATTTCAGGATTTTCCCAAAATATCAGTGATATTTCTTCAATATCACTTATTTTTTTGGAGATTTTTTAGTTGATTTATAATTGATCGTGGATTTTGTTTTGACCACCTCTGATATTTGATAATTTCGGTGAAATTTTCTGATTTTTCAAACCTTGTTTGTATCTTTAATATTAAATCATATTCATGTATGTTTGAAGGGATTAAAAAATAAAAGTTCTATTTTAAATTACAACTCTCATTTGTTTATATAATATTAATAATTCTTTTATATAAAAGGGTTAATAAATTCATAATCATGTACTTTGATAATAAATTCATGTTGATTACATAATATTAATGTTTATTTTACTAGTAATCATATTTTTTTTTTTATATAATATAGATAAAATTTAATATTTTAATGATCAATTACTAATAAGAAGCTCTCCACCTAAAAATTTATCCTTTTTATTATCTTTTAACTTAAACTAGTTTATAAGATAAAATTTAATTTCAAAGAGTTTTTTAAATGTTAAAAATCACTTTTAAAAATTAAAGAGATCATTTGGTAATACTTTTTAAAAGTGTTTCTAACCCTAAAAATACTTAAAAACATTTTTAACGTAAAAAAAAGGCGTTTGGCAATATTCTAAAAAACACTTTTGAAAATTTAGAAAAACACTTGAAGTGTTTTTTAGAAAAGCACTTAGGAGGTGTTTCTTTGAAAAAACACTTCAAAGTTTTTCATATATTCCTAAAATACCATTTCCTGCTATTCTCCATTTCTCTTTCACTTTCCACTTCCTTCTCACTCTCCCTTTCCTCTTTCACTTCTCTTTCATAAAAATATTTTTTCTACTTTTTTTTAACAATATAAATGTTTATATTTTTTTGTTATAAAATTTTTTGGTTTTGTTAGCCTAAGGGTTCTTCTAATTTCGTTTTGATGATAACAAATCATAGTTAAGTTGCTAATTGGTTTGAATTATAAAGAATTTCATGTGTTGGTTTAGAAATCCATCAAATGACCCAATGGATGCGAGATTAAGACAATTGGAAGACCCTTTAATCATAAGAAACTTATGAAAGATGAATGCATGGGTGCACTTAGGATTTTGATATCTTTTCATGCATCTTTAAAAATTTTGTTTATTCATTAAAGTTACATTTTCATCAAAATCCGAGTTTTATCAAATGAACCTTAGGAAAATTGTTTCAATATTGGCTTATTAATTTACCTAAAGACCTTGCCTAAGTGTTAGAAGTGAAAAAACAGAAAAAGATAGGTTTTCGAACAAAAAATGGTGAACTGGTCGAGGCATTGGCCAATCGGCTTAACCAGTTAGGGTACTAATCGATCGATTATGCCTTCTCGGTCGAGGTCCGGTTGAGAGATACAAAAAACCTTCTCTTTCTTCGAGTTCCTTGCATTCCCAGTCGAGAAACATGCCTTCTCAGTTGAGGGACATGCCTTCTTGATCAAGGTCCAATCAAGGTCCAGTCGAGAACTAACGGTCACCTGCCACACATTTATTACCTAACGGCTAGTCAACCGGTTGACCCCCAACTCAATCGATCGAGGCTACTTTTTGTCATTTTGGCTCCCGATGCTAGAAACCTATAAATTGAGAGTTCCACTTCATTTATGAGCAAGAGAACACCTGCATTTATTTGTCTACCTACTTGTTCTAGCCTAAAAATCTTTCACTCTTTCTTTGGTGCATTAAATATCCATTTGCATATCTCTTAATGCACCTTTGTGTTTCATCCTAGCATTTGAGTTGTATTTGAGCCCTTGTTGAGCTAGGTTGAGAGATTCAAACTTTGTTATTTGAGTGTTAAAAGCTTTAAGTGAATAAAAACTTAAAGGGATTGTGTAAGAGCCCATTGGAGTCAGAATCCAAGTGTGAATGTGATTAGAAGCTTGGTTGAAGCTTCAAGTTTAGTGGAACCCTTACTCAGTTAGGAGCTTGAGAAGAGTGGACGTAGGCAAGGATGTGTTGAAGCACTATAAAATCTGAGTTTGTTTTCTCTAACTTTATCTCTTTATATTACTTGAATTTGTTGTGATTGAAAATGATTTTTTAAAAACCCAATTTACCCCTCCTCCTTGGGTGTTTTCCTAATTAAGATTAGTCTTTATTTTATCAATTGGTATCAGAACCAAGCCTCTTGTTTGAGACTTAATCGTTTAAGAGGAAATGGCTAATCCATCAAACTCATCTCACATTGAACAACAGACCTCCATTTTTTACGGGAATCGATTATCCTTATTGGAAAACTAAAATGACTTGGTTTTTACAATCAACTGATTTAGACTTATGTGATGTCATTGAAGATGACCCAACTTTTCTTTCAAAACTAGTTGATGGAGTCATTGTTCCAAAACCCAAACAAGAATGGGATGAGCGTGATAGAAGAAATTTCCAATTAAATGCTAAGGTCGTTTATACTTTGCAATGTGCTACGGATAGAAATGAATATAATAGAATTTGTCAATGAAAATTGACTAAAGAAATTTGGATATTGCTTGAAATAACTCATGAAGGAACAAATCAAGTTAAAGATTCAAAAATCAATTTACTTGTTCATAGTTATGAATTGTTTTTTATGAAAGATAATAAAACTATTGTTGAAATGATTACTAGGTTCACCGACATTGTCAATTGTCTTGAAGCCTTGGGAAAGACTTACAAGGAATTGGAGAGGGTGATGAAGATCTTGAGGTCACTTCCATCTAAGTGGGATACAAAGGTCACCACAATTCAAGAAGTGAAAGACTTGACCAAACTACCTTTGGAAGAGCTCATAGGGTCATTGATGACATATGAGATCAATTTTGCAAAGAAGCCACAAGATGGTGAAGACAAAAAGAAGAAGAGCATAGCTCTCAAAGCTACAACTAAGGAGGAAAAAGAAGTTGAAGAAGAAAAACAAAGTGAAGAAGATGAAAACTTAGCCCTCATCACAAGAAAGTTCAACAAGTTCATGAAGGGTGAAAAATTTAGAGGAAAAAGGTTCACTTCTAGAAGAGACTCCTTTAAAAAGGAATCTTCATCCCATGGTAACAATGAGAAATAGGATGAGAAAATGGACTTAGTGTGCTTCAAGTGCAAGAAACTAGGACACATTAAATATGATTGTCCTCTTTACAAAAGCTAAGCCAAGAGGAGGAAGAAGAAGGCAATGATGACAACTTGGAGTGAAAGTGAAGATGAATCCTTTGAAGAAGAAAAGGAGAAAGAAGTGGAAAACATGTGCTCCATGGCAATAGATGAACTTGATGAGGTAAACTCTAACATTAGCTATGAAGATATACATGATGCTTTTGAAGAATTGTATGAAGATTTTGAAAAACTTGGTTTGAAAAATGTTTCTCTCAAAAAGAAAGTTCAACAAGTTGAAAAAGAACTTAGAGAAGTAAAAGAAAAATTTTCAAATGTTGAAGATTCTAAAACTTGTCTTGAAAAAGAGAATGAGATTTTAAGAAAGAAATATGAATGGTTGAGCTCCTCTCTTTCAATCTTTTCTTGTGAACAAAAATCTTTTGAAATGGTCCTAGCTAGTCAAAAATGTATTTTTGACAAACAAGGGCTAGGATTCAAATCTTCAAAGAATCCAAAGTATTTTAAGAACTATTTTGTAAAGGAATCTACAAGTGGAAGTCCTTCCACTACTTACAACTTTTGTGGAAGAGGAGGACACATTAGTAGCACATTCCCTTTAAGAAATGGTTTTCAAAAGAATTTAAATGCAAAAGCTAAAAAGATTTGGATTGAAAAATCCAAGGTCACTAACCCTCAAGGACCCAAGAAGATATGGGTACCTAAATCAACTTGAGTTATGTGTTGTAGGGCTCAAAGAAGGATAAATGGTTCTTGGATAGTGGATACTCAAGACACATGACCGAAGATGAATCCAAGTTTGCTTTTCTTACAAAGAAAAATGGAGGATATGTTACCTTTGGAGACAATGCAAAAGGAAAAATCATTAATCAAGGCAACATAAGTAATGACACATCCTCTCTCATTGAAAATGTTTTATTAGTAAATAGTTTAAAACATAATCTTTTTAAGTATTAGTCAACTTTGTGGCAAAGCCTTTAAAGTGATTTTTGAAGCATCTCATTGCATTATCAAGGACTTTCAAAATGATAAAACCATCTTCATGGACCATAGATGTGATAATGTTTACACTATAAATATTTCAAAATATGATGGCCATGATAGATGTTTTTCAAGCATGCATGATCAAAGTTGGTTGTGGCATAGGAGGTTGGGACATCCTAACATGGACCTCATTTCCTAACTCAACAAAGATGAACTTGTTAGAAGCCTTCCCAAAATAAATTTTCAAAAAAAATAAAGTTTGTGAAGCTTGTCAAGTGGGAAAACAAATCAAAAACTCTTTTAAAAACAAAAACTTCATTTCCACAACTAGGCCACTTGAGTTATTGCATATAGATTTATTTGGGCCCTCTAGGACACCAAGTCTTAAAGGAAAGTCTTATAATTATGTTATTGTGAATGACTTTTCTAGATACACATGGGTTTTGTTTTTAAGTAAAAAAAAAAAAAAAAAAAAATCATTTTATGAGTTTTCAAAGTTTTGCAATAAGGTTCAAAATGAAAAGGGTTTTTCAATTACTTGTATAAGAAGCGATCGTGGAAGAGAATTTGAAAATGTTGATTTTTGAAAATTATTGCAATAAGCATGGAATTAACCACCATTTGTTGGCTCCTAGAAATCCTCAACAAAATGGGGTAGTTGAAAAGAAAAATAGAACCAATCAAGGGATGGCAAGAACCATGCTAAATGAAAACAACCTACCAAAATATTTTTAGGCTGAAGCGGTTAACACCTCTTGTTATGTTTTAAATAGAGTTTTATTAAGGCCCATACCTAAGAAAGCTCTCTATGAGCTTTGGAAAAACAAGAAACCCAATATTAGCTATTTGAAAGTCTTTGGATGCAATTTTTTTTATATTAAACACCAAAGATAATCTTCAAAAATTTGATGCAAAATCGGATGTTGGAATTTTCCTTGGTTACTCAACTTCAAGCAAAGCTTTTAGAGTTTTCAACAAAAGAACCATGGTTGTAGAGGAGTCCATCCATTTTACTTTTTATGAATCTAACAATTCTCTCCAAGAAAAAGAGAGTGTTGATGATGATTTAGGTTTGAAGACCTACATGGGAAGATTGCAAATTGAAGATAGAAGACAATAAAAAGAGAATGGAGTGGATCTTAAGGAAGAAAGATCAGCATTGGCACCACCCCCTTCTCAACAAATGCAAGGTGAATCAAACCAAGACCTTCCTAAAGAATGGAAGTTTGTCACCAATCACCCACAAGATCAAATCATAGGTAATCCATCTAGTGGGGTAAGAACTAGATTCTCTCTTAGAAACATTTGCAATAATCTAGCTTTTATCTCTCAAATTGAACCTAAAAATATAAATGATGCTTTAGATGATGAAAATTGGATCATTGTTATGCAAGAAGAGTTAAATCAATTTGAAAGAAGTGAAGTATGAGAATTAATACCAAGACCTTCAAATCAAAGTGTTAGTGGAAATAGATGGGGCTTTAGAAATAAAATGGATGAAAATGACACAATTGTTAGAAACAAAGCAAGGTTGGTAGCCCAAGGTTTTAATTGAGAAGAACTAATAGATTATGAAGAAACCTTTGTCCCTGTAGCTAGGTTGGAAGCCATTAGGATGCTACTTGCCTTTGCATGTTTTAAAGACTTTGTTTTATATCAAATGGATGTGAAAAGTGCATTTTTAAATGGTTTTATAAATGAAGAAGTGTATGTTGAAAAACCACCCGATTTTGAAAGTTTTAATTTTCCTAACCATGTTTTTAAACTTAAAAAGACACTTTATGGTTTGAAACAAGCACCTAGAGCATGGTATGAAAGATTGAGTAAATTTCTTTTAGAAAATGGTTTTAAAATAGGTAAAATTAACACAACCCTTTTCATAAAAACCAAAGAAAAGGATATGCTCTTAGTTCAAATATATATTGATGATATCATTTTTTGTTCTACTAATGTCTCATTTTGTGAAGAATTTGTTAAGTGCATGCATAATGAGTTTGAAATGAGTATGATAGGAGAACTCAACTTGTTTCTTGGACTTCAAATCAAGCAACTAAAGGAAGGAACCTTCATTAATCAAGCAAAGTATATAAGAGATCTTCTTAAAAAGTTCAACATGGAGGAAGCCAAGACAATGAAGACTCCAATGAGCTCATCCATCAAGCTTGATAAGGATGAGAAAGGTAAATCCATTGACTCTACTATGTATAGAGACATGATAAGTTCTTTGTTATACTTGACTGCTAGTAAACTTGATATTATGTATAGTGTATGCTTGTTTGTTAGATTTCAATCTTGTCCTAAAGAATCTCACTTAAGTGCCATAAAAAGAATCCTTAAATATTTGAAAGGAACTATGGACATAGGCTTATGGTATCCTAAGAGTGATAACTTTGAATTAATTGGTCTTTTGGATTTCGATTTTGTCAGTTGTAAGGTTGAGAGAAAAATCACTAGTGGCACATGTCATTTCTTAAGACACTCACTTGTTTCATGGCATAGTAAGAAACTAAATTCGGTAGCTTTGTCAACGGCAGAAGCTGAATACATAGCAACCAATTTATGTTGTGCACAAATTCTTTGGATGAAACAAACACTTAGTGATTTTGGTTTATCTTTTGAGCATGTTCCTATTAAATGTGATAATACTAATGCCATAAGTATATCAAAAAATCTCATGCAACATTGTAGGACTAAGCATATAGAGATTAGACATCATTTTCTTAGAGATCATGCACAAAAGGGTGACATAATACTTGAATTTGTAAGCACTAAAGATCAACTTGTCAATATCTTTACAAAGCCTCTAAGTGAAGAACAATTTGTTGACATTAGAAGACAACTAGGGGTGATTTCATTATGATCTAATGCTTGCTTATGATATCTTGATGTCTATGCTTATTGATTACTTGAATTTCATGTCATATGCACCATATAAAACATCGTATAGAGATTTACTTAGAAAATGGTCAATATTTGACCAAAATCAAAATTCCTTTGGCATTGAGCATAAAAAAATTAGGGAATTCAACTGAAAAAAGCAAGGGAAGGATCAAGAAATGAAAAAGTGTGAAAAATGGGAAGTCAAAGAGCGTTGACCACGTTGACTAAGCAGTCGACCGGTTTGTCGAGATTGAGAACTTTAAGAGTCTCCCGCTCTTTATTTTCTGCACTATTTTCTTTGGTTCTTCAAAGGCTTCTGCGATTTACTGGTTTAAGAGATATTTTTTTGTGGCATTGCAGCAAATTGAAGCCTTTTTGGATGAGAGTTTACAAGATTGGAGGCTAAGGTTTTTGAATTTAGGCCGCTTTCTCTTCCTTTCGTGCATCACAGCCAGCTCCGACGTCGATCTATCTCCATTTCTGTTTGTCTGGGTTTCAGGTGTGAGCTTCTACTAGTTTCTTCTTTTCACCTTGTTGTGCCTCCATCTTCTATGGTTCCTAGATGATAGTTCAAAGCTTCTAAAGCTTAGGGCAAGCTCCCAGCTGAATTGTCTCAACTAGAGGCACACTGAAAGATGCGTGTTGATATTGCCTTGTTCAGTACCGTAGAGGAGTAACAGCGATACAAGCAACATTTTGCTCAGAGATGGGTAGTTCCAGAGAGAAATATCAATTTTTCCTAAGCTTCAGCAATTTGGATTTGAGGGATTGTTCACTAGCATGGGTTGGTTTTCGGTTGTTAGGATTTATGAGTCGGTTTTTTCGACACTAGTATGAGCATTCTACTCGAGGGCAACTTATGGCATGGGTAGACCTATCATATCCATTATTAGAGGAGTTGAGATTCGTCTAGACCTAGATAACATTTGTCATATCTTCGATATTGCTCTTGTTGGACTTAGAGTATATGAGTCCAAGATGTGGCCCATTGTGCTGGGATTTGAGCCTAGAAAAGCCATTAAGAGGATTTGTAGACTACCAGATACCCACGGGATGGGCAAGTCATCGGCACACAACTTGACAGTCATTAGTAGAGTGCTACATCATATGTTATGCTTCATTTTCCTACTATGGGGTGGACACCGAGACGAGAAATCCTATTACGAGGCATTCCTTATAGATTCCATTTTGACTAGGAGATGAATCCATTTAGGATATCTAATGATGATGCACATGATTGCATGTTGCAAGAGCACCACTCATGTACTCCTCTATGGCCGCTTTTTTTCTCAAGTATTCAAAGATGTCGACATTGACCTTAGCAGAGGGATGAACTTTGAGGCCCTTAGTACATATGATATATATGATGATCAGTCCATGTAGCGGATGAAATTTGAGAAGGCTCCAGATGGTTCTTGGTTCAAAAAAGTAAAGAGAGCACAACCACGAGAATAGAGACAAACACACCTTAAAGTTGAGAATGATGTCGAGATTAGGGAGATGGAATGTGAAGTCGACCCTCAAGGTGGATTAGACCCTTAAAGTGGCCTAGACCCTTAGAGTGGCCCCTAGTAGAGATGACCTAAGCTTGACATTCTCCCACTCCAGACAAAGATTTCTTCACAGACTAGGAGTGTTCTGTTTGAGTCTACCTTCTTTGAGCCAATGATGACTAAGCTGACTTTTACAGAGGGACCATCTACTTAGCCATCTTACACCAAGCCCTCCTTCTCTAGAATTGCATTCATCGAGCCCACCTGTACTGAGATACCACCTCCTCAGTCACCTCCTACTCCTGACCATGCTCATTGGATTGATTTATCGGCCCAGATTAGCTCTCTTGGTGTAGTGGTCAATGACACATGATTTTACTCTATTGAGGATAGGATGGACCAATATTAGACTAGGTTCACTTATCAGTTTGAGTATCTTTAGCAGAAGATTGATCGCATGGAGTGTCAACATGAGGAGATGATGGCTTACTTACGTTTTGTGTTTCCACCTCCACCTTCTCAACCTTGATGACTAGTTAGAGACCCCCTTTGTTCCTTTTTTATATTGCCAAAAATGGAGATATTTTAAGATCTAGGAGGCTAGATATAGGAGACTCATACATGCATATCATTTTTGTTTGATTGGACATATGATGTATTGATTGATACACTTGACATATGATATATGATATGCCTATATATTTGATAACTTACATTGTTTCTTGTTTCAATTTAATTTAACATGTCTTGATCATCTTGTTTTTAAATTCTTACATATTGATTGTTTGACCCATGATTGGTTTGAGGAGGGGGGGATTATTTTCCTACTAGATAACCAAGGTTTGTCATCATAAAAAAAAATAAAAATAAAAAGATTGTTAGCCCAAGGGTTCTCCTAATTGCATTTTGATGATAACAAACCATGGTTAAGTTTCTAATTGGTTTGAATTATAAAGAATTTCAGGTGTTAGTTTAGAAATTCATCAAATGACCCAATGGATGCAAAATCAAAACAATTGGAAGACCCTTTAATCATAGGAAACATAAGTAAGATGAATGCATGGGTGAACTTAAGATTTTCATATCTTTTCATGCATCTTTAAAAACTTGGTTTATTTATTAAAGTTACATTTCCATCAAAACCCGAGTTTTATCAAATGACCCTCAGGCAAATTGTTTCAACATTGGCATATTAATTTATGTAAGGACATTGCCTAAGTTTTAGAAGTGAAAAGAACAAAAAAAAAAAAAAGATAGGTTTTCAGGCTAAAAATGGTGAATCGATCAAGGCACTAGCCAATCGGCTCAACCGATTAGGGTACCGGTCGATCGATTACACCTTCTCGGTTGTGGTCCAGTCGAGAGATGCATAAAACCTTCTTTCTCTTCCAGCAACCTTGCATTCCTGGTCGAGGTCTTGTAGAGTACCGATCGAGGACTAACGGTCACTTGCCACACATTTATTACCCAACAACTAGTCAACCGATCGATCCTTAGCTTGACCGATCGAGGCTGCTTTTTGGCATTTTGTCTCCCGAGGTTAGAAACCTATAAATTGAGAACTCTACTTCATTTATGAACAAAATAACACTTGCATTTACTTGTCTACTTACTTGTTCCAGCCTAAAAATCTCTTATTCTTTTTTTGGTGCATTAAATCTCCATTTGCATATTCATTAGTGCACCTTTGTGTTTCATCCTATATTTGAGTTATATTTGAGCTCTTGTTGAGCTAGGTTAAGATATTCAAACTTCTTATTTGAGTGTTAAAAGTTTCAAGTGAGTAAAGACTTGAAGAGATTGTGTAAGAGCCCATTGGAGTCAGAATCCAAGTGTAAAGGTGATTAGAAGCTTGGTTAATGCTTCAAATTTAATGGAACCCTTACTCGATTAGGAGCTTGAGGAGAGTGGACATAGGCAAGAAAGTGTCGAACCACTATAAAATCTAAGTTTGCTCTCTCTAACTTTATCCCTTTATATTTGTGTTTCCTTTGCTTGAATTTGTTATGATTGAAAAAGATTTTTTAAAAACCCAATTCACCTCTCTCTTAGGTGTTTTCTTAATTAAGATTAACCTTTATTTTCTCATGTTTATCATAATATTTTCTTTTTTTAATTATGTCATTTTTAGTAATTTATTATTATTAAAAGTATTTTTGTATTTATGCGATATATTATCAAAAACAGTATTAAAATCACTTTTTAAGATTCTCATAAAAGTGTTTTTCATAGAAGTGTTGTAAAAGAAAACACTTCTAATAAAAACACTTCTATTAGAAGCAATATCAAATAGACTCTAAATATAATTGGAATCTGTTTGATAGTGATTTTAGGAAACATTTTTAGTCTAAAAAGTGTTTTTTTTTTTTTTTTTTTTTTTTTTTTAAAAAAAAAAAAAAAAGGTGTTTGCCAAAATTTTAGAAATATTTTTAAAAATCTAAAAAATCACTATAATGTTGAAAAATCACTTATAGTGTTTTCTACAAAAACACTTCACAAGTGATTATCTTAAAAATGCTTTTAGAGAAAACACTTCTACTAAAAATAATGTCAAACACACTCTTATTAAGAGTCCTTGAATAGAACTCTTCAATTAGACTTATATTTTGCAATATGATTTGTAATGCTTTAAGAAGAAGTTCGAATATTTATGTATTTTTGTCAAGTCAAATTGGTAAAGGAATTTTACTTATTTAAAAATATTAAAACTATCTCATCTCTAATTGCCTTGTAAAACTTTTCTAACCAAAAATACCCTTTAAATAAAATTTTACTATAAAAAAATTCAGTTCCCTTTTATATCAAACATTGTTTCCTACCACAATGATCATCATTCTAGCAATGCCTCATCAACTCATACATGTTCATTTCTCCACCACAATGACCATTACTCTACATTGAATTTTCAACACCCTTATTCCAATTGGCCATTTTCATCTCTTCATTCTTGATGCAGGAGAAGATTAACTTGATTCCTAGAATCCTTAGTTACCTTTATGATCCAAGTCCTCACTCTCACTTGCCATTTTTAATTCTAATGTAACAATTTTTCTTGCTTCTCCTTTGTTCATCTATTACATACTAGAAATTTGATCCATTTTGACCTTAGCTCATAATATTCTTTATTTCTTTGCTTTCACTTGATCATATAATTTGTGGTAGCCTTCATCATCTATGCTTTCACTCATTTTCTTATCTTTCACTTCTAAGGTAACATCTTTTCTCACTTCTTCTCTATTATTCAATTGTATCTATGGATTTGGTTTACTCTGATTCTCAACTCACAATATTCTCTATTTTTATTACTCAAAACCATATCAATTTCAAATAGAACCCCATCTTGAATAATGTATTTAAAGAAACTCAAATTTAATTGACATGAGGTAAGCTTGTTGATTTGGAAAAACAATTCATAAGATTAGATAAAAATAGTTTAACAAGATTTGCATTTTCTAACTAAATGAGATGAGGAACATATAATGTGTTTATATCCATAAAATAATATAATGTCTTTTGTGAGCATTATAGTTAGGTTGGCAATTCTGAACAAAATTCTTAGGTGTCTACTAGCTATGGTTCTCCAAATCCGTTGTTGGACTACTTAACTTATGAAGATCAAAACATTGGATTTGCTAAAAGGCCAAGGTAAGTAGCCGAGTTTGTGTTGAATGAATTCGAATCAACCTTGTTTTTCAACATGTTTGTTGCCTTGAATTATTTTAATAAGTGTTAAGGAAGCTGGGAGAAATAATTTTTGGCAAAAGTTGTAAGTTTCCCTATTTTTGGCAAGCGTAGGGGTAGATCAATCCAAATAACCTTTTTTTAAGATCGTTTCTCAGTCCTTGGATTAAGGGTTTCATTCTCATTTAAAATCATCTTTCGTCCATTTTCGGAGAGAGAGACTATTGCAATCGTGAGAGAGAGCTCCTTATTCCTTACCATTTTGAGGTTATTTCCATACTAAGAAAATCTCATCCAAGTTTTCCAAGAAAATTTTTAAATGGATTTTTTGAAAAGAAAAATGGGTTGATTCCTTAAACATTCATATCTCATTCTTTTGGGTTTGGGTAAAAACCCATTTTCTTCTTGATAGAGCTTTAAGGAGAAAATTGAGATCAAGCTTGGAAGGGACTCCGAGCATGTTCCTGAAGATGAAGGCGTGTTGGAGAGGTGTGAAAGTGCTTGTCAAGTAGTTCGCGAGAGATTGGAGATCTTGAGCTAGGTGAATCCTTGTACACCTTGATTGCTTTTCATAGTGGAATTTTTTATCAGTAGTAGGCCCATGGTTTTTAACCTCTTATGAGGTTTTCCACATAAATTTTGGTGTTGCCTCATTATCTCTAATTCTCATTTTCATTTCATTTTCAGTTTTAGCTATCTTTAATAATTTGGATATCTAAGTTTTGGGAATGTTGAGATAAACTGGATGAGTTGCCTTTTATGTTGTTTATGATTTTTTATCATAGGGATATTGAGATATCTTGTTGTTGTTGTTAATCAAAAACTATTTTAAGGTTTTTGTAGAGGAATGTTGAAATATGTGCATGTGAATTACATTTTATTCTTATTGGGAAACTTTTAAATTGGTCTAAAACACCTGTTCACCCTCTCTGGGTGTGTTCTATCATTGAGATTCACCTTTCAATTGGTATCAGAGCAGGTTTTTAAAGAAAAAAAATTCATTTTCTATCCTTGAATCTCAATTATGGAACCTCATCAAGAGAGAGCTTCCATTGGGAGACCACCATTCTTAATCGAAAAAAATTATTCTCATAGGAAAGTGAGAATGCAATGTTTTCTCAAAATACAAAGTGAAAAATTTTGGAATGTCGTTGACTTTGATTGGTCTCCACCTAAGGTGTTAGATAGAGAAGGTACACCAACAAATGTTATCAAACCTAAGTTAGAATAGGATAGAGGTGACAACGAAGCTAGTGAGAACAATGATAGAGTCATGTATTCCATCTTTAATGCCATTAGCATGGATGAATTTCGTAGGATAGCTACATGTACTTCGGCTAAGGAGGCTTGGGATATCTTCCAAGTGACTCATGAAGGATCTAATGTTGTGAAAGTGTCCAAACTTCAAATGTTGACCTCTAGGTTTAAGACAATTAGGATGGAAGATCATGAGAACTTTAGAGAGTTTCATGCAAAACTGATGGACGTTGGGAATTCTAGCTTTAATCTAGGTGAGCCCATCCCTAACTCCAAAGTGATTAGAAAAATTCTAAGATCTTTTCTAGAAAGATTTAGAGCAAAAGTCACCACCATTTAAGAGTCTAAGGATGTGAATTCCTTGAAAGTTAATGAACTTATATGTTCCCTCCAAACCTTTGAAATGACTCTTGGATCACCTAGGAAATCTAAGGGCATTGCCTTGAATGCCATTAAAGAGGAATCCTTAGCTTTCGAAAATGAGGATGATGAGAAAATGTCGGATGGTGAAGTCGCTAGATTTGCTAGAAAATTCAAGAAGTATATGAAGTTCAGAAAATATAAGAAGAAGTCCAAGGAAGATGTTAAAAAATGGAACAATTCAATGGGTAAATCAAGAATAAAAGACAAAAAGAAAGACAAGAGTGTCAAAAAAGAATTTGAGGTTGAGTGCTTCAAATGTGGGGGAAAGGTGCACTATGCCATCGAATGTCCCTCAAAGAAAAAATGAAAAAAGACAATGCAAGTCACTTGGAGTGACACAGAATCATGTCAATCAAGTGAAAAAGAATCTCATCCAAGTGAGGAATGTACTAACTTTACAGCCTTTATGGCAAGTGTCATTGAGGAACCACTCAAGAAAGAGGTTCTTAGTGAGTCTTGTGAGTCAAGTGACTCCGATGGTGATGAGATGAGTTTTGACTTTGCATATGAGACTTTGTAGAAGAAGTGCTTAAGTCTCAAGCAAGAACAAGTTGAGTAGAAGGCTTCTAGAAAGAATTTAATCAATGAGGTTAAGACTTTAAAGGGAGAGAAGAAGTCTTTGCTAGATAAAATTATCTTTCTTGAGAATGAACACTTTGACATGAAGAAAATGTGTGATGAATTGAAGAGTGAAAATCAAGTGTTTAAGAATGAGTTGAGTCTTAGGAAAAAAGTGTCACATCATAGCTCTAATAGACTTAGTGATTTGATCAATTTAGGGAGAAAAATCATTTGATAAAAGATGCTTAGGTTTCATTGATGAAATTACCACTCCAAGTAGTGGTAAAACAATCTTTGTCAAGCCTTGTGAAGGAGTGCTCCCTAAGAAAACTTCTTCTAAAATGAAACTTCATTGCTCTTATTGCACTAAAATAGGACACACGATTGATAGATGTTATGCTATGATGTTTGAGAGTTTCCAAAGAAAGTTGACCAACCTAATGAATGAATCATTTACCTTGAGAAATAGGTTGTTGCAAGGAGGCAAGAGAGTGTTCAAGACTAGAAAGACTTGTTATGAGTTGTGGAAAGGAAAGAAACCTAGTGTGAAGTACTTTAGGGTGTTTGGAAGTAGATGCTATGTCTTGAAAGATCATGAAAATCTTGGTAAGTTTGAGTCCAAAGTTGAGGAAGAGATATTCCTAGGATATTACTCTAAAAGTCAAGCATATAGAGTGTACATTTTGAGTTCAAAATGTATGGTAGAATCAATCAATGTGATTGTAGATGATAGAGCATTAAGATCAAGAGAGTGTGATGAGGATAAAATTGATGTGTCAAAAGATATTCAATTGATTGAAGAAAAATCTGAAGATGAAAAGTTAAGTCAAGAGGAAGAAAAGAGAGAAAAGTAAGGAAAGAAAAGTGATAGTGGGAGAATTGAGCCATCAAAGAAAAATAAGTCAAGGGTACCTAAGAACCATCCATTAAGCAATGTGATTGGGAACTATGAGGATAGCATGGTAACAAGGAGACAATCCAAGCTAAATAAGATTAGTTATTATGAAACCAAGGTTTGGTTAATCTCGGTTTTGATGATAACAAAACAAGGTTTAGAACTAATGATTATATTTCAAGTGTGAATTAGGCAAGATGATTTCCAAAGTGGCAATCACAAAGACAAATCAAGCCAAGGAGAAATCATGAAGAAGAAGACCACCTTAAAGAGAAGTGTTTTTCAAGACCTAAGTTTCATAAGATCTCTTTATAAGGTTGTTGGTGCACTAGGATTTTCATGCATTATATTCTTTACTTATGCACCAAAATCATCCAAGATTTATTTTGTTTTAAATATTTTAAAATTGGATGATTTCATGTTTTCAACTAAAACCTTGTGTCAAATGTTTTTCAAACTTGTTTAAAAGGTTTTAAGTTAAAAAAAAGTTGGTTGTTGAGCCAAAAACAGCTCAACCAGTTGAACCGGATAAGGAACCGGTCGACCGCCAGCTCAACCGGTCTAGGAGCAAGTCGACTCTTAGTTCAACCGGTCAAGGGTGTGAACAGTAACCGGTCGACCGCCAGCTCAACCGGTCGAGGGGTGCAAAAAACCTTTTCTCTCTTCTAGAATGGTTGTTCAATCGGATGAGGAACTGGTTGACCTACACCTCAATCGATCAAGGTCCAGTCGAGGTCCAACGGTCACCTTCCAAGCATTAAATGCTAACGACTAGTCAACCGGTCAACCCCCAACTTGACCGATCAAACCCCCAATGGCTAGTTTGACTTTTTTCCTCTATAAAAAGGCTCCAAATCTTCATTGTTGAAGATCTCAACCTTCCAAAACCTTTCTTGAATATATTTTAGCCTTGGAAGAGTGTTTTGAGTGCACCATTGTTATAAAACTTGCATATCTTTAGTGCACCATTCAATCCTAGTTTTCTTATATCATTTGAGCTTAAAGTTTTTGTACTAGGATTTGGTGAGATCAATTATTTGTATATTTTTTAGAGGAAGATTCTCAAGTGTGAGGTATCACTTGAGAGGTTGTTCAAGAGTTGGATATCTCTTGAGGATTGTAAAGGGTGCTTGAAGCCAAAATTCCAAGAGGATGGATTGGAACCATAATCCAACTGTATTACTTGAAGGCTTGGTTTGGAAGCTTTGAACTAGTAGAACCTCAAGCTTGGGATTGAAGTTAGAAAAGAGTTAATGTAGGTTGGGTTGCACCGAACCACTATAAAATCTTGTATTTGTATTCTCTCTTCCCTACTTTTTAAATTTAAATGCAAATTGTCTTTATATTGTTTTACTATATACTTGCATATCTTTGTCTCTTACATTCACTTAGTTTAAATTTGCAAAAAGAGACCATCGCCCTTTTCACCCCCTCCCCCCCTCTAGGGTGATTACCATAGGTTGGATTAACATATTTTTTCTAACAGTTATGTTAGAATAAAAAAAATTACACTCATACTTCATGCACATTTTATTATCCTTTGTCAAACCAATAGTTTCAAAGATAGAAGTTTTAAGAAGATATTGAAACTCACCAATAATAATAATAATAATAATGAAATTATAAAAAAAAATGTTGTAAAAATTGTTTCAACTTCTTTTCTATATAATTATGGTTTTATTTGCTATATATATTCCTATGTGGGATTAATCCCATTCAAACCTTATACCTATATATATCACTATTTTTCCTATGTGGGATTAATCCCATTCAAACCTTATACCTAGCTACACATAGTTTGCTTAATATGATATTCCTGTTATTTTTAAGTTAATTTATATTCCGTTTTAACTATGAACAGTGGTCCATTTTAGATGAAAGTATGAATTTTTAAAATGATTAATTGTTTTCAAATTTTAAGTATTTTTAGATTAAATCATTAATGGATGCATTTTTTTTAATTAAAATTTTCAAAATAATTTTGAAAATCTTGTTTGGTATAATGTTTTTGCCTTTTTAAAAAAATTTGTTATTAAAATTTTTAAAAAGAAGTGTCCATTTGACTTTTTATTTTTTGTTTCAATAAATAGAAACTTTTATGTAAAAGTATAATATTTTATACAAAAAGTGTAAATTTATATTACACTTTTAGAAAATCACTTTTAAAAATTCTAAAATTTGAAATAATAATTTTTTTTTATGCCTCATTTGCATTTTATTATCTTTCTATCAACCAAATAGTATCACACAGAAGTTTTGAAAAATCCCAACCTTTAGGACTCGGTATTTACACTAGATCATTTCTGCTACCAATTTTAACTAATCTAACATTAAAAAATGACTCTAAGAAATATATTTCAATTATTCAATTTTCCAAGTCTATATCTTTTCCCTTTTTTTCCTTGTTGCTTGTGATATAAAATAATTGAGGGGTTAAAGAATTATGAAAAGGAAAAAAATGTTTTTTAAAAAGATTAAGAATGATTATTACTTTTTCATAAATTTACTATTATTTTGGACTTATTTATTAGAAATTTCAATGAATATTTATGTTAATTAATTGAGATTGAACTAAATAATGATCACAAAATAAAATAAATATTTGTTATGATTTGATAATTTTTAAATTTTATTTACAAATAAATTTATAATTACATTTGTTTTATTTCATATACCTTTTTAGCTCACACTAATATCAACACCATTTTTGCTTTTAATTAGAGCATTAATTGTCACTTCTTTTATCAATTTATTTTTATCATTTTAATGAAATGGTAACTAGTGATTGAAAGAAGAGAATGCGAGTGAAAAACAAATGAAGAGATTATTTATTTATTATTATTATTTTTTTTTTTTGGAATATTGAGTGTGATATGTGGCCAGTCTGTAAAAGGACCAACATAGAGAGGGCAGGATAGGAACTTGGAAAGCAAATAAGTGTTCTGTATTTTATTTCATTTTTTTAAATATAAATAAGAGCTTATATCATAGGGATGGTAAGAAATATTGCTAATCTTTTTATCTATTGAAAAGAACTTTTTTTTTTATAATAATTTTGAAATTTTAGAAAAATTAAAAATGCTTCTTAAAATCATTGTGAAATGGATTGTAACTCGTTGATGCTCTTAGCCAAATTATATAAAATTTATTTGCGTAAGTTTTGTCATATGACACATTTAGATAATTGACTAAAAAAATTATATATTACTTGAACTTTATAATAATTATTGAAATATAAATAATTAAAAATAAATTGTGAAAACAAGCATACTTAGCAAGAAAATTAAGAAAATGGAGGTGAAATCATTGAATGAACCTATTAATGTGATTAAGTGTCCATTTGACATAAATTTTAGAAAGCACTTTTAACCTAAAAGGTGATTTTTAAAAAAATTAAGTGTTTAACAAAATTTAGAAAACATTTTTAAAAATATGAAAAAACCACTTGTAATATTAAAAAATTACTTACAGTGTTTTCTGAATAAATACTTTATAGATGATTTTGCTAAAAATATATTTAAAGAAAACACTTTTATCGAAAACATTTTGAACAAAAATACTATTAAACGTATTTTAAAAATACGTTTGACAGTATTTCTTCTTGAAATGTTTTAAATAGAAGTGTTTTCTCTAAAAGTGTTTTAGGATTATCATTTATCAAGTGCTTCTCTTGAAGACACTATAAGTGATTTTTTAACATTAAAATGGTTTTTTAGATTTTTAAAATTATTTCTGAAATTTTGCCGCTGGTTCTATAATTATAACTGCTAAAATCTTTAGGGTTTTCAACTTTGATTTCGATATATGGTAATAACAAAATCCTGACACTTGATATATTATATAAACAAATGAATACTTGCGCATAACTATATCAATATACATATTTAATAAAAATTAAGAGTCTATTAAGATGAAATTATTAATATGGTTTGATAGGGAGCCAAGCCATTTGCGGAACGGCTCCTCCAAAAATAAATGTATGCCGTTTTGGAGGGGGGCACACGGTATTCCTTAGTAAAAGGCGAAAGAATAGTTCGCTTTGTGCTCCCCACACGGCTCCATGTCTTGGATCAAACATTGACAGATTTTATAAGCAAGTTTTTTTTTGAGTTTCTTCTATCTGGGAGCGATGTGGGACATTACCGAACGGTGATAATGTGTTATAATGGCTGTTCTTAATTCTTATTTGGGCAAACAGCTATAATGGACCTGCCCCAACACCCATGTCTCACTACAAGGGTTCTAGGCCTTAATAGCGCCTCCTTTTCCATTCCATAATTTTGAATCCATTTTGGGGATATTTAACTATAAATGTCTAATTCTGCTTTTGTCCCCCTGTTTTTTGTAATGATCATATAAACCTTTATTTATATCACTATTAATTTGAAGAAAAAAATGACGGTTGACATTGAAGATTAAAGAAAAAAAAAAAAAAAACAGAACCTAAAGAAGCCCCAGATTGCATATCCAAAAACTCTTTCATTACAACAACACCAAATTACGTTACTACTCAAAACTCTTTCTTTAAAACCACCAAAACTGGAAATCTGGCCCAGCTATATATTATTCTACATTTGGTTATATCATAATCACATACCCATGAGCCAACAAAGACTAAGAGCAAGAAATGATGGTAGCTGTCTATGTGCTTGTAGCTGTATGGACTCTGTAAGGTGTATCCTATTCCTGCATGTGGGTTAGGGGTAAAGTTGTAGGGTTTCTTCTCATGTGCCATGGCAGCTTGTCCATCATCCCCTTCTGAACCCAATTGCGCCCCTTTCGGACTAGCCCTATACAAGTAGTTGGCAAGTGAAATCAAGAGGTAGATGAGATATATGGAAGGTCGCCATTCATCTGGGAACAAGATTGATGCCAAGGAAGCCAGTAAGAGGGAACCAGAAAACACCATGGTAGTGCGGAGAAGAGCAGCAGGAGTAGGAGAGAGAGGAGCAAACTATTCTTCCAAGGTGAACTCCAGCCCAAATGACAAGGCAAATAGTAGTAAAGCAGCAATAACCACCTTAGTGGTGATGGGGTGGGCTTCAAATAAGTGGAAGAATGAAGGAAAGAAGGGCAAGAATGGCGTAACGGGAAGTGGCCATGGGATTTTGTTGTTCGGGGAGGTTGATTCCCAGAATGATAATTATAGTGGCATAATGAATAGGCATAATTGTGCGGATTTGGATAGTACTCAATTTAGATCTGTTGAGAAAAAAAAAGGAAAAAAAACCGTGGACATGCAGAGATTAGATAGAGATTTGGAGAGAAAAAGATAAGGAGGTGAAACAACCGAAATCAATAGAAGAAATAAAAATGAGCTTGACAGGATTAACCAACTTCTCATGTCCTCCCTTCAAGACCCTCAACTTGTCTATAAATGGAGAAGATCATGAGAGCTTGTGAGTTACGTTTATATAATAAAAAAAAGTTGAATCCGCCTCATTCTGCTTCCACCCTGCACACGTGGAGGCTTGTAATTAAAGACCCACTTTCATTTTCTTTCCAATCCACCTACCTTTATTTTCTTCTACTTCCCCCTCCCTATTTCCTTGGCCTTTGCAACTCCTTTCTTTCAAGGGTTATGGCATTGTAATTTCTACGAGGGGTATTATTTCTGCCCTCCTCTACGTCACTTTGGGTAATGGGTTTTTTTATTTTATTTTTTATGAAAAGAGACGACGAAGCAACATATGTATAAATTTAATTAAAAGATGTATCATAATAATCTTCGAAACCAAACTTTATAATATTCCTATAAAAAATTAACCTCCAAATTATCGACTATATTATAAATACCTTTCTATGTTTAACAATTTGTTGTTCTCTTTGCTTCCCTATAAATATGATAATAATCGTAAATATTTAGATTTTGTGATAATTTCCAAATATCCTCCATTAATAATATAATAGAATTAAGAATGTTATTCTTTTTATTATAACAATTATTACTATTTCTTTTCATTTTTTTTAAATATTATTAAAGAGAGGGCAAACAATTAAAGAAAAATAATCTTAAACTCTTAAGGAGATTTCAGGTGACTCCACTCACTATTTAAGGCTTACTAGATAGACATAAAATTTCATTTGGACCGTAAAGAACATTACTCACCTCTTTAATAACCACAAGGTCCAACAATAAGCTTTTACTCACTTAAAAGATATGTTGTTAATCTTTTGTAGCTTATCTAATCAAATCTAGATAGTAAGGATTCAATATCACGCTCATTAGTCCAACTATGGAAATAAATACATCTTGAAGCTTTTAAGATCATTATGAGTCAATCTAACTTTTAAACAAAAAGAACAAGCATATCACTCACATGATCTTAACAATCGTGTTAAAAAATAAAGACAAAGAACCAAGACAAATAGAACACCACCACAAGGACGCTTTGGAACTTGAGAAGACACCTAGGATATGCATGAAAGAAGTCCTAGACAAGTTCTAGAGGCAGTTAATGAAGAGTATATAAACCTATGGGGCTCCTAAGTGATTCAAACCTAGAAACGTCCAAAGGTTTAGTAATAATGTTAGCAATTTGACTCTCTATAGGGAAAAACTCTAATGAAACAACATTGTCTTCTACCAAATCTTGAATGAAGTGATGTCTAATGTCCACATGTTTTGATATAGAATGAAGAACATGGTTCTTTAACCTATCAACAACATTGGCATCATCAAATTTTCTCCCCCTATCAATCCTAACTTTTACAATGGGATGTTCTTTTTCATTTTGAAACAATCTATGTTACAACAAGTGATTAACCCATGCGATTTTAGAACTTGCACACATAAAAGAAGAGGATGAAGGAGATTTTTACTAACAACATAGCAATTATCACAAGTTCTCAAGCCAATCATCACACATGCATAATTCAAATCAAACACTTTGCATAAATTTTATGAAAATTGGACATTGAACTCATTCTCACATATTTGGCTTATGCTAATTAATTTAGCCTTTAGACCTTCAACATATAATACATTACCAAGATTAGGAATGTCAGGGGCACAAATGGTACCTTTGTCTTTCACTTTAGCCACATTACCATCTCCAAATGTCACATTTCTTCCATCAAATTCAATGAATGAAGTGAACAAAGATTTATTTCCTATCATATGATGTGAACATCCACTATCAAGATACCATGAGTGTGACTCACTAGCTCTAAGTATGTATGAACAATAAGACACTGCAACTCATTTTTTTTTTCACCCAAATTTGTTTGACATTTGGAACTTTTGTCTTTTCATTCAAAGTGCTTCCTTTCAGCTCACCATTATGAGGGATCTTTGAGCTCTTCTTAGACACTCTTTTATTCTCATTCAACAACCTATTCTTCAAAGTGTGACATTCATTCATTAGGTTGGTCAACTTCCTTTGAAAATTATCAAACAATCTTGCATAACATCTATAAAAAGTATGTCCCATTTTTCCACAATGATTGCAATGAAACTTGATTTGAGAATGAGTTTTCTTAGGAAATTCTTTTTCACAAGGTTTAATAAAAACTATTTTACCACTACTTGGAGTAGCATTTCCATCAAGAAATCCTTATGTTCTAGTGCTATTGCCTTTGTTTCTCTAAGACCTATACAAAATTCTATTATTACTTTGCCCAATCATATTTAGATTCCTATTAGTTTATGTGGTGATGTTACACTAAGTTCCATGCTCACCCTTAAGGATGTCCTATTTGTTCCCCAGTTCAAGTATAACTTGATTTCCATGAGTTCTCTTACTTATGGTTCGTAGTTTCCAATTTGCTTTCTTCCTGATTACTTCATTATTCAGGAACTCAACACCAAGAAGATGATTGGCAGAGGTGACAAGTTTGAAGATCTTTATATTCTTGATACAAATACATTGAAGTCTGCTTCTATAGTTTTTGTAAATAATGTTTTAGCTCATGTATGGCACAATAGACTTGGCCATCTTTCTTTCAAATGTTTAGATGCTTTGAAAAACATTTACATTGTGATGTTTCACGATTGAATAAAGCCCTTCCTTGTTACATTTGCCTCTAGCAAAGTGTTAGCCCAATGGTTCTCCTAATCGGGTTTTGATGATAACAAACCATGGTTAAGTAACTAATTTGTTTAATGGTTAAAAATCTCAGGCATAAACTTGAAAATTCATCAAAGGACCAAATGGATACAAGATCGAGATGCTTGGAAGACTTGTGATCATAGGAAACTAATGTAAGATGAATGCATGAGTGCACTTAGGATTTTCACACGTTTCATGCAACTTAGAAAACTCGGTGTATTCTTTAAAACTTCGATTTCATTAGAAACCCAAGTTTCTAACTAACGTAGCTTAGGCAAAATGTTTTATAATTGACTTAATAATTCACCTAAAGACCTTGCCTAAGTGTTAGAAAAGAAAGGAATTAAAAAAATAGGTTTTTTAGGGCCAAAAAGGCTCAACCGGTCGAGGGATGCCAAAAAATTTCTCTCTCTCCTAGTGGCCTTCTCTTCCCGATCGAGGTGATTCTCTTCCCGGTCGAGGTGATTCTCTTCCCGGTCAAGGTTCGATTGAGGCAACGGTAACCTGTCAAGCATTAAATGCTCCAACGGCTAGTGAACCGGTCAAGGTTACCTTTTGCTGCTTTTGACTCCCGAGCTTAGAAACCTATAAATTGAGAGCTCCACTTCATTTATTGATTAGAAAGCACTTGCATTCAATAGTCTACCTACTTGTTCTTAATAAAAAAAAAAACTCTCATTTTCTTCATAGTGCATTAAATCACCACTTGCATATCCTTTAGTGCACTCTTATGTGTCATCCTAGCTTTGTCTTGTATTTGAGCTATCCTTAAGCTAGGTTGAGGGATTATTTCTTGTAAAAATCTAAGTGTTAAAGCCTTCAAGAGGTTTGAATCTTGAAGAGATTATGTAAGAGCCCATTGGAACCGGAATCCAAGTGTAAGAAGATTGGAAGCTTGGTTGAAGCTTCAAGTTAGTGGAACCCTCACTCGGTTAGGAGATTGAGGAGAGTGGACGTAGGCAAGGAAGTGTCGAACCACTATAAACCCAAGTTTGAATTCTCTAACTCTATCTCTTTATTTTGCTTATATTGTGTTTGAATTTGTTGTGATTGAAAAGATTTTAAAAACCCAATTCACCAGCCCCCCCCCCCTCTCCCCCATTTTGGGTGTTTTTCTTAATTAAACATAGACTTTGTTTTCTCACAAAGCAAATAAGATTGTCATTTGATTCTCATAATCACATGTCTCAGTTTCCCTTTGATTTGGTGCATTATGACATTTGGGGGCCTTACTCTATTTCTTCACATGCTGGACATAGATATTTTCTAACTTTGGTGGATGATTATTCTAGGTTCACCTAGATTTTCCTTCTCAAACAGAAATCTAATGTTGGTATCATCATTCTCAAGTTCTTCAATATGGTTGCCACTCAGTTTAATGCCAAGATCAAAGTGTTCAGATCTAATAATGCTTCGGAGTTGGCTTTTACTAATTTTTTCAATGATAGAGGAGTGTTACATCAATTTTCTTGTGTAGAGAGACCACAATAGAACTCAATTGTAGAAAGGAAACATCAACACTTGCTCAATGTTGCTAGAGCTTTATATTTTCAATCTAGGGTCCCTATTCAATTTTGGAGTGAATGTGTTCTCACCGCTATATTTCTCATCAATAAGACACCCTCCTTTTTACTCAATCATTGCACTCCTTATGAAGTTCTTTACAAATCCATAGCAGATTATTCTCCTTTCAGAGTGTTTGGATGTTTAGCTTTTGCTTCAACACTCACTACTCATAGAACCAAGTTTCAACCTAGATCTTGGGTTTGTGTTTTTCTTGTTTACCCTTCGGGCATAAATGGTTACAGATTGTATGATGTTGTCACTAAACATATTTTTATCTCCCAAAGATATTATATTTCATGAGGAAATTTTTCCTTTTCCACACTTCCACTTCCTTGCTTTTAGCTTAATACTCAACTCACAATATTATCTATTTTTATTACTTAAAACCATATCAATTTCAAATAGAACCCCATCTTGAATAATGTAATTATAGAAACTCAAATTGAATTGACATGAGGTAAGCTTGTTGATTTGGAAAAACAATTCATAAGATAAGATAAAAATCGTTTAATAAGATTTACATTTCCTAGCTAAGCTCAACGAGGAACATATAATGTGTTTATATCTATAAAATAATATGAAGTCTTTTATTGACTCTATAGAGGGATTTAGAAAATATTAGTTTAATAAAAAGTTATAAGTTAAAGAGATTTAAAGGAGTATGAAAAATTGTACACTTAGAAGTGTCATGTACTGCATTTGGAATTATGTTTAATCTCTGTATTTGATACGAGGAATAAATAAAAGTAAAAAAATAGTACTAATACTTTGTCATTAAATTTTTCTCTTGGAAATTATATTTCAATAATGCTTATATTAATAGAGATTTAAGTAAAATTCCTTAACCAATTTGACTAAAAAAAATATTAATATTCCAACTTATTTAAAAATATTCTTTATCTCTTTGAATATAGGAATCCATTTTTTTCATTTTTTTTAAAGCTTGTATGCCATTCTTTTTTCTTTTTCTTTTTAATTTCATTTCTTATTGCTTGGAACCCAAATTACATATTAGTTGCAAATCAAAACATCTTTAAAATTAATTCAAATACTATATCAAATGTGTATATTTTTTTTAAATAACATAGTTGTTCAAAAAGTATTTTATTAAATAGTTATGGAAAGATTATATATAAATAACTAATAAAGATAAGCATATATAAATAAGAAAGATTACTATATATATATATATATATATATATGGTCATCTCTCAAAGTTATGAGCATGTTTGGTAATTGTTTTCGATAACAGTTTTTTATTCTTTAGAAGAAAAGAAATAGGAAAGCACATTTGATAACCAAAAATTATTTTTTGTTTTGTTTTTAAAAATAGAAAATAGAGTGTTTTTAGAGAACATTTTTTAGTTATTTTCTATTGTTTTCACTAATTTTTTGACAACTATTTAATAAAAATAATTATACAAACATATAGGATGATTAAAAATAAAATACTAGACATAAAAATTATTTTTAAAATATATTTAAAAATATTAAAAATATTAAAAATATTAAAAATATGTTAAAAATATTTTAGGTTTTCATATTGACTTTTGTTCTATAAAATATCATAAAACTGTTTTAAATTATTGTTCTTAAAAATTATTTTTCAAAACTGCTTTTGAAAACGGTTGCTAAATAGACCCTCAAACTCTTATCATTTTTGTAAAATCATATTTTTCTTTCCCACACAAATTTTGATTTTTAAAGGTGTTTTTTTTTAAATAAACTAAGATAGTTGCATCAGGGGTGTATTTTCTTAACACTTTTAAATAAAAGTCATTTACGCTGTCATCTACACCTTCTCATAATTATTCAATATGATATTCGTGTTATTCTCAAAATATTGTTTTAGATAGTGTTAATAACCATATAAATATATATATATATATATATTTATATTTTGCAATCACAAATTTGTAAAATATAGTGGTCTTAAATTTTAAGGTTTTTAAATAAAATAATTACTTATTACATTTTTGTTTTAAATTAGAATTTCAAAAAATTTGTTCCAGGACATGCATGCTTTTCTTTTTATTTCTAAAATTAGATAATAAAAAAAAAAATTAATGGAATAAATTTTTGGGTGAATATGAAGAATAAATTAAAGCCTAAGCAATCATAATTTATATTCACATGCAAATGTAACAACATTCTCGGTCAAAATTTATATTTAATGTCTAACTACATAAATCATAAACTTAAATATCCTTTATTTCCTAAACCAAGCAAGAAGTTATTTTAAACCATTTCAATGAGTTATTAAACTAATTTAAGCTCAAATTATCTTCTAATCTACTAATAAAAACCATGTAACTTTCTTAATTCAAGATAAATAGAAAGAAATTAACTAAAGAAGAGACAGAGAAAATAGAACAATGACACCAAGATTTAATATGAAAAACCTTTGAAGAGATAATAATAATAATAATAATAATAATAATAAAATACCATAGGCCTATAAGGATTAAGAACATTCATTACCAAGAAAAACTAATTGAGTACAAAGTTGTACCTATCTTGAGTCTATCAATCGGTTTTGGACTATTTGACTAATATCTTCCAATTTCAATTACATACTTTTTTCTTTTAGAGCATATTTTGAGTCTACAAAAATTCAATCTCGACCTTTTCTTGAATCTACATGAGAAAAAAAATGAAGTTTTACTTTAATCCAATAATAACGAAGAGACAATGAATACAAAAATCGAAGGAATCAACACTTTTTAAAAAATAAAAATAAAAGAAGCAAAATTCAATAAAAAAATTGTTTCAACCTCAATATAGGTTGGATTTTCTTAGGAAATAAACACACCCACACTGGAAATGGAAATGGGAGAGGAGCTCAACGGACTTTGTGTGAATGGTTGTTGATGTTTTTTTGTACAAATCCTAAAATATCAATTTTAGGTTTAAATAGTAAGAAAATCCTCAATCCAACCGTTGAAAATTTACATGACTAAGGTGGATTGATCAATCCTACCTAAAGTTGGATCAATCTCGAAACAAGGTTTAAAAATACTTAATCAAAAATAGCTGCCCTAGTCTATGAAAACTTCTTGTTAAAAAGTATTCAAGATAACCATTAATTTGAAAAACTCGGTTGATTTGATCAATCTCAAAACAAGAAAAAAAATGTTTTTTAAAAAGATTAAGAATGATTATTTACTGTTCCATAAATTTACTATTATTTTGGACTTATTTAATAAAAATTTCAATGAATACTTATGTTAATTAATTGAGATTGAAATAAATAATGATCACAAAATAAAATAAGTTATTTGTTATGGTTTGATAATTTTTAAATTTTATTTACAAATAAATCTATAATTACATTTGTTTTATTTCATATACCTTTTTAGCTCACACTAATATCAACACTATTTTTGCTTTTATTTAGAGCATTAATTGTCACTTCTTTTATCAAATTCTTTTTATCATTTTAATGAAATGGTAACTAGTAATTGAAAGAAGAGAGCGCAAGTGAAAAACAAATGAAGAGATATTTTGGAATTTTGAGTGTGATATGTGGTCAGCATGTAAAGGACCAACTTAGAGCAGGCCACGTAAGGAGCTTGGAAAGCAAATAAGCCTTATATATATATATATACCATAGACACCCAGGACAAGGTCATATGCAATGAACAAATGAATTATGCAGATGATTCAAAACAAAGTAGAGGGTTAGAAAATACAAAAGATATCCAACCAGAAATTTAAAGAGAAGGAACCAAAAAACTTGTTAGTTCATAATAAGCTTAAAACCGACCATGTAGGCGGTATAAAATAGAAAGCATAAAACCGACCATATAGGCGGTACAAAATAAAATAAAAAACAAAAAACGTAAAATTAAATCAAAGCATAATTAAAAACCATCCATATAGGAGGTAATCAAAACATACTTATATTATACATAAGGAGAATATCTTACAATGGGTAAGGGTAGGAAAGCTTGAAGAAAGCTTGAAAGCTTAAAGGCTTAAAGGGATTACATGATGAGAGAGAAAGAAGAGAGAAGGGAGAGCATAGGCTTGGGAGAGAAAATTTAAGTGTCGGAGAGAAAATTAAACTGTGCTTACAAATGAAACCCGAGCCTCCTTAAATAGGCAAAAAGGGAATCTTGAACAGTAACCATGAACAGTAGACCGACCTTGAATAGTGCTTGAATAGTGAACCGACCGTCCTTGAATAGTGCTTGAATAGTGAACAGTGAACAGTAGAACTTTTGACTCCTGAACCGGAAACGTGCTTTCGGCTGAAATGACGGCTGTCAGGCATCTTTAAACTGTGTGAACACATGCTTGCTGCTTTTGGTGCAGAAACTGCAGAGCTTGAAATATTCTTGATGGAAGACATAAGGCTGATGATTACTTAGATCTTCTTATTGGAGGAAGGATTCCTTCCCAGTCATCACCGTTGTCTGGAAGGTAGCTTGTTGAATCATCAGACTCTGCATAGGAATTTTCTTGGGAGAAGCTTGTGCTTCCTTCTTCAAGGATTTTCTGGAAATCTTGAGGGGTCTTAGCTGCTGCGAGCATGGCTTGTAACTGTTGCTTTTTGAGGAGAAACTGAGACATATCATCACTGGCTGAGACTTGTGTGGGGTTCTTGAGGAAATACTACTTGACTGCATCAATAGATGCATCATTTTTCAAGGCATCCCACCATTTAGTTTTAAAAGTCCTTCCCAGAGATGGAAAGGCTGCTGATTCATCCGTAATGATAATATAGTCCCACTGGACTATCCAAGCAAGGCCAAAAATGCTGAAAAAGAATAGTGAAGGGGGAAAAGCTGAAAGTTCTCTAGGGATATCAAAAGAACTTCTGAATAGCTCAAAGCCATCCAGGATGGGCTTAGGAAAGATCTTAATAGTTGGACCATAATAAGTCCACCAACTGTAGAACCAGAATGGGAAAGAGGAAAGCTGATTCTTAGATGGAAAATAGAACATCCATGAATGATGGAAGTCCCTATTCTGGATCAGAAAAGCATTAAACCATGCTTTCTGATAATCCCAATAATTAAAAAACCTTGGCTTAGATGGTTCAGAAAATTCCCTTGAAAGATTGGGATTTCCACCCCATTGCTTAACAGTAAGAATCTTATAGATATGGCAGGTGGAGAATGCCAAACCTATATTGCTGAATTTGTCAGCATGATGCTTAATCTTAACAGAACCAGTTTCTGTAAGGACTGCTTCATAAAACTCTCTTGTTTTTAAAATATCACCAGAGGGATAATGAAAATTTTCTTTAAAAGCTTTTGCAGCAATCTCTCTGGGGTTTTCAGAGAAAAATTCTCTTTCTATAACCAAAAGAGCTTGATTTAAATCATTTTGCCAATATCTTGATTTTGTTGAAAGAGGTGTGGGGTTGGCAGCCACCACAATTTGCTTGTTTGAAAAAGAAGAGCTTGATGTTAATTCCTTTTGAGAGGGATTAGCCTTAATAACTTGCTTAAAGGTCTGGGACCCTGAAATGACTGGGTGTTGGGTGGCCTTGACTGGATTAGCATGATCAGAATGATCATAGTACAAGGTCATCATCTTGTTATGCATAGGTTTAGAAGAATGAAGCCTTGCTTCTTCTTCTTCAACTTGTTGGCTCCATAGCATTTTATGGGGAGAAGGAGCTTGACTGGATTGGGTTTTCTGGTTAGGAGCTTGGGTATTCTTTTTAGGGGCCATGGTCTCATGAACCCTGCAAATTCCACGAGTTGAGTGATTAGGAATGGAACTTTCTCCTTTAATAAAATTAGGGTTTAAAATAATCCAATCAGTTGAATTATACTTAAAAGCTATATACTTAATTGTTTTCTCAGATGTGAAAACAACTTTTAAAATTCCTTGATTCAAAATATCAGTTTGAAATCTTGAAATGCATAAAGGAATGCTTAAAATATCATTTATAATGAGATTATGAATGAATTGGGTACCTAGAATCTTAGGTGGATCTATTTTAACCAGATTAATATCTTGACCACAAAGAGTGATAGGAATAGCAAATTCAAAAAGAATTTCCTTATCAAAAAGCTTTGTTCTTATACCTTGGTTATCAACCCACATGGGATAAATAGAGGTTAAGAAGGGTATTCCTAGGAGGGCTTTTTCCTTAAGATCCTTAACAAGGACAAAGCTTTGCTTAATACAGATGTCATGGTTACGGATATCAACATCCGTTAATTTATACTTGATGGCAAGTCTTTTGCCATTGGCTCCAAATAGAGACTGACTAGTCTCTTCGCATAAAGGAATAGGTACAAGACCTTCTTGAAGGCAATTATCAGACGCTCCTGAATCAATCAAAGCAATAATATCAAGGACAAATATATCTTTGACTACTATAGTAAGGGAGATTTCCCACCTTTGGAAGATAACCCTACTCACAGTATTCAAAAATTATTTGTCTCATTATCATTAACTTGAGAAGATTCTGGAATATCCATGAGGTTTCCTTGGTTGACAATTCTATTGATTTGATCTTGAAGATCAGAGAGACCTAGACTTATGAATTGTCTTAACTCCTTAATCTCCTTTTTATGCTGCTTAACATCTTCATGAAGTTCCTTAATGCTGACTTCCTTGGGAGACTGTTGGTCAAACCTGCTTAAGATATCATTAAGGTTATAAGGATTAACAGTCTTCTTGGCTTCTACCTTAACAACAGATTTCTTAAAAACTTCATAGAGATTTTGCTTAGTCTTTTCATCTTCAACTTTTCTTAAAGTATCTAGGATGAATTCCTGATCTTGGCTTATGACATTTATAGTTTTAGGACGACAATTACAATTACCTTTAATACAAACGGCTTGGTCACTAGAAGATTGGCTAGAAACTTCACCACTACTGTCTAGTTGATTAATGTCATCTTCATTATCTGAATCAGTCCTTGATTCAGAATCTGTGGAGCTTAACATTACCTTACAAAGCATATTTTTTAGGTCATCTGAGACACTTAAGTTATTAATCTTTTGCTTAACTCTACAATCTTTTTTATAATGGCCGACTTTGCCACATTTAAAACAGATAATTGGCTTGACGTCTAAAGGAGTTTCTACCTTTTTCTGGGTATCCTTGTTGACTCTTCTTTGGATGTGTCTTGACTGCTTAGTATCATTCATCCTATAGTTGTCATAGGTACCTCTCTTACTGTGGTAAAACTTATCTTTGCTAGGCTTCCTGCTTGGTTTTTGCTTAGAGGGAGGCATAGTTTCCTTTTGGCTGAAACCAAACTGGCTACAGAATGAACCAAATTCATTCTTGTAGATTTTCTGTTCATTCTTCATTTGTTGCTTAAGCTTGAAGTCATTGCACAACTTAATCCCTTCAACTGTGACAATGCTTATAATCTCACCATAGGTTAGCTTATCATAAGGGATTTGACCATTATACTGTTCCCTTATCTTGATCCTAATTCTCTCAGAGAAAAGCTTGGGCAATCCTGAGATGAATTTTTCTTTCCAAAAAGACTGATTACAATCTGACCTTAGCATGACTTTGGTTAGGAAAACTTCCTTATACCACCTAAAATCATGAAGCTTAGGACACTTAAGGTTGGTCAAGAGATCTGCAGTTTTATCCTTAATTTTTGCAGGATCTCCAATGAAGTGCTTGGATATAGAGTAGATTAGAGTAGCCACTGCATCCTCTATATCTTGGCCATCTTCGTCCTTAACAACTTCACTATTCTCATTAATCCTATAGGCTTTAAGGATACTACTTCTATCATCGAAAGTGAGATAATTATCCCACCAACCCTTAAGCTGACCTGTAAACCCAGCAACAATGGTCTGAGCTACAGCATGATCTGGCAGTCTATTGTTTAACTTATAGGCTGTACTTACCATGGTCATTTCTTGAAGCTTAGTGAGTATGTTATACTCGGTCATACCGTCTATGTTCCATTCATAGATAGTACCACTGGTGTATGAGGCTTGAGTATACTGATTTCTTTCCTCAAACTGCATGTCAGGAAAAGTAGGTCTAGGATAGTAATTCCTAGTCTTAAAGGTTTCTAAATTGTTAATAATTTGATTATGGGGTTCCTCAAACATCTTAATTAGTTCATCAGCTTCTTCTTCTGAACTAATATCACCTTTAACCATATTGATTCTCATATGAGGCTGAACAGTCAAAGGGGCGACAAGATTATCCTTAATCTTCTGATTAATCCTATCAACAAAGGCTTGGTTGATTTGGGGATTTTCTTGGAATTCCTTAGAAAATTCAAAGGACTCTGTGCTCTTAGTGTTATTAACACGCTTATTAGGATAATCTGGATATTCCTCTTGTTTGAAGAGTTCAAACCAAATCCAAAACTTAATATTTTTCTTTTCTTGTCTTAAGTAGGCATAAAATTCTTCTTGGTAAATGGTTCTAATGACCTTAGGGACGGTGCTAAAGAACCAATCATTCTTTGCTTATTGACTTCAGAATAGAAGTCTTTTCTTAAGAGATCCTTGTTGATCTCAAAGTCCTCATCACTTAGGCTTATTGTGTTAATCGTCTGAGAATAGGTAGGAGACATAACAGGGGACTCATCCTGTTGGGATTCCTGAGTAGACTCATTTTCCTCAGAGTAAAATGGTCTAGCCACGTTGGTGTAACTTCTGACACCTGATAGCTTAATATTCTTAGGATTTCCTGAGCTGGAACCTTCTTCTTCCCTAGTGGTTCTAACTGGGATGGAAGAGCTTGAAGCT